>NW_011889172.1:150314-150837 GCF_000151845.1 Pteropus vampyrus
ACTGTGTAAAGGTCTGGACTACAAACAACCCAGGGCCCTGTTTCCTTGTAAATGGTAAAATTAAGATAAATGTGAAATGTTGTGTCCAAAAACTGTTTAAGCTCAGCACCTGGGTTTTAAATCAAGACTTCTCCATGTCAGATGTCAAAATAACGATATAGATCCTCCAGGCAAAATTGGGATATTTCTGCCTTACTGATAGAATTTCAAAGCGAATTTCTGATAACTTCCAATATTATAGGATTAAGTTTCTCAATGGATAAGAAAGCAATATAACAACAGAGTTATATTGTAATTTACGAGAAGGTCAGTCAGGTGCTGCCATGGAGGAGAAGCTCAATAAAAAATAGTTTATTATATTCACAAGTCCCAGAGCCAGGAGGCAAGGCATTCCACACAGAGTCATCAAGAAAAACAGCAGGGTGGTCAAGAGGCAGAAGGGGCAGAAGTGAGTGGTGGTTTTGGCCACTGCTTCTATAGGAATTTCCACAGGAAAGGTAAGGCAGAACAGAGAAAACAGCCA
>NW_011889172.1:151307-153619 GCF_000151845.1 Pteropus vampyrus
AGAGTTATAGAGAGTAGAGTGTAAGTTGCCCTGACCAACACAGAAAACATTTACTGTGTTATCTGTGACCACAAGCAGAAGGACAAGAAATTCTTGTAGCCCAGGCCATAATTAAGTTTCCCATTCGGCATTAGCCAAGAAAATAAAGCTGAAATTTTTTGCACTACCTTTAAGGCTTTTGAAAGGGGAGGATGCCAGGTGGAGGAGCTGGCATGCCTCCTCCCGGGGCTGCTACCTGGACCCCGCTCTTGGAGCTGTAAAGTGAATTAGAAGTTTGCTGAGAACAAGGTGGTACTTCTAGCAGTTTTGTTGGATGGTGCGAGCTAACAAATTAGTAAAGTGTATGTAAAAATTAGTGATACTGTGTGTAACCAAGGGGAAGGGAGTGGTTGTGGTCACAAGGCAGAATGTAACGTCTTGGTGGAAGTTGAGGGGTTAGTAGGAGAAAGCATCAGAGTAGTGCAGTCCTCTCCCCAGGCGCCAAGGAGTTGACTAATATGAGGCAGGCACCTCCTAGGGAAAGCGATAATCTCCCGCCCCCTCCCCTTTTTTTCCTTTCTTTTTAGAGAAGTTTTAGGCTTACAGCAAAATTGAGAGTTCTCATATGACTCCTGCCCATCCCCAGACTACCCCATTGTCAACATCCCCCACCTGAGTGGTACATTGGTTACAATTAATGAACCAAAACTGACAGATCATCATGATCTAAACTCCACAGATCACATTATGGTTCATTCTTAGTGTTGTACATTCTATGAGTTTGGACAAATACATAATGACATGTATCCATCAGTATGATATCATACAGAGTATGTTCACTGCCCTAAAAATCCTCTGTGCTTTGTCTGTTCTCTCTCCAACTCCTGGCAACCACTGACCTTTTTGCTGTCCCTGTAATTCTGCTTTTTCTAGAATGTCACAGTAGCTGGAATTATACAGTCCATTAATTTTTAGAATGACACCAGATTTTCCTGTAGTCATGGAGTGTAGAAGTGTATGTTTCAGCAGAGAGCAAGTAATGTACCTAGATCATGGGCTAACAGACAAGGAACTCAGAATCACAGTAGAATCCCTAATATCAAAGGAGGAAAAGCAAAGAATGCCTGGTGTCCACTTTGGGCCTTAGAAGAAGCCGTCCACGTGGTTACTAGGGCAGAGAGTTTAGTGTCAGGGTAAAGTCATCTCCAGCCATGAGACCCTGTGCTGGTTGATGTCTGAAGTAATGTCATCTCCAGCAGTGAGCCTCTGGGCCAGTGTTGTTGCAGAGCGATGAGTCTGGAGTATCCTTTACAAATGGGTGCCCACTCTCAGCATTTACCCATTCAGTTGAAACTGGCTCATTTGGAGGGATTCACTGGATTGTAAGCCAATGAAAGCACCAGACCAATAATATAAGTCCATATTTACCAGAATGGTGTGCAGGGCTTTTGTTTTTTCATGGAAGTTTAGATTCATATGGGCCCTGTAATAGGTGAACACCTGCCTAGTCTTTGGGACAGTCTATGGTTAGTAAGTTTCAGGAAGGTATGTTCCCTCAGTCGGTCATCTAGCCCTTATGGGATGGGGGCAAGGTTAAAAACTGATGTGTTACCATCTAGGACCAGATGGCTTCAAGAGTGAATTCTGCCAAACATTCAAAGAAGATTTAATACCTATTCTCCTTAGACTCTTCCAAAAAATCAAAGAGGAGGCAATACTTCCCAAATCATTTTATGAGGCCAATATTACTCTGATACCAAAACCTGGTCAGGATAACTCAAAAAAAGAAAACTACAGACCAATATCTCTCATGAACACAGATACAAAAATCCTAAATAAGATACTAGCGAACCAAATACAGCAACATATTAAAAAGGTTATACCCCATGATCAAACGGCTTCATCCCAGGGGAACAGGAATGGTTCAGCATACGCAAATGATACACCACATAAACAAATTAAAAAATAAGAAGCATGTGATCATACCAGTAGATGTGGAAAAAGCCTTTGACAAGATACAGCATCCATTTATGATCAAAATACTTAACAAAATAGATATAGAAGGAAAGTACCCTAACATAATAAAGGCCATCTATGACAAACCCTTAGCCAACATTATACTTAATGCTGAAAAACTAAAAACCTTCCCTCTAAGATCAGGAACAAGGCAAGGCTGTCCACTATCGCCACTGTTATTCAATATAACATTGGAGGTCCTAGCAAGTGCATTCAGACAAGAGAATGATATAAAAGGCACCCAAATAGAAAACGAAAAAGTCAAACTGTCACTATTTGCAGATGACATGATTCTCTATATAGAAAACCTTAAAGAT
>NW_011889172.1:153669-155748 GCF_000151845.1 Pteropus vampyrus
GGTGTCCACTTTGGGCCTTAGAAGAAGCCGTCCACGTGGTTACTAGGGCAGAGAGTTTAGTGTCAGGGTAAAGTCATCTCCAGCCATGAGACCCTGTGCTGGTTGATGTCTGAAGTAATGTCATCTCCAGCAGTGAGCCTCTGGGCCAGTGTTGTTGCAGAGCGATGAGTCTGGAGTATCCTTTACAAATGGGTGCCCACTCTCAGCATTTACCCATTCAGTTGAAACTGGCTCATTTGGAGGGATTCACTGGATTGTAAGCCAATGAAAGCACCAGACCAATAATATAAGTCCATATTTACCAGAATGGTGTGCAGGGCTTTTGTTTTTTCATGGAAGTTTAGATTCATATGGGCCCTGTAATAGGTGAACACCTGCCTAGTCTTTGGGACAGTCTATGGTTAGTAAGTTTCAGGAAGGTATGTTCCCTCAGTCGGTCATCTAGCCCTTATGGGATGGGGGCAAGGTTAAAAACTGATGTGTTACCATCTAGGACCAGATGGCTTCAAGAGTGAATTCTGCCAAACATTCAAAGAAGATTTAATACCTATTCTCCTTAGACTCTTCCAAAAAATCAAAGAGGAGGCAATACTTCCCAAATCATTTTATGAGGCCAATATTACTCTGATACCAAAACCTGGTCAGGATAACTCAAAAAAAGAAAACTACAGACCAATATCTCTCATGAACACAGATACAAAAATCCTAAATAAGATACTAGCGAACCAAATACAGCAACATATTAAAAAGGTTATACCCCATGATCAAACGGCTTCATCCCAGGGGAACAGGAATGGTTCAGCATACGCAAATGATACACCACATAAACAAATTAAAAAATAAGAAGCATGTGATCATACCAGTAGATGTGGAAAAAGCCTTTGACAAGATACAGCATCCATTTATGATCAAAATACTTAACAAAATAGATATAGAAGGAAAGTACCCTAACATAATAAAGGCCATCTATGACAAACCCTTAGCCAACATTATACTTAATGCTGAAAAACTAAAAACCTTCCCTCTAAGATCAGGAACAAGGCAAGGCTGTCCACTATCGCCACTGTTATTCAATATAACATTGGAGGTCCTAGCAAGTGCATTCAGACAAGAGAATGATATAAAAGGCACCCAAATAGAAAACGAAAAAGTCAAACTGTCACTATTTGCAGATGACATGATTCTCTATATAGAAAACCTTAAAGATTCCACAAGAACACTACTAGAAACAAGCAAATACAGTAAAGTTTCTGAATACAGAATCAATGTTCAAGAATTCATAGCATTCCTATACTCTAATAACAAAGTGTCAGAAAAAGTGGAAAAATTAATTCCTTTCACAATTGCAACAAAAAGAATAAAATGCCTAAGAATAAATCTAACAAAACAAGTGAAGGACCTATATACAAAAACTATAAGACCCTATTAAAAGAAATTGAAGAGGGTACAAAGAAATGGAAAGATATTCCGTGTTCTTGGATTGGAAGAATCAACATAGTTAAAATGACTGTATTACCTAAAGCATTATACAGATTTAATGCAATCTCCATCAAAATCCCATCGGCATTTTTTTAAAGTAATAAAACAAAAAATCATCAGATTTGTATGGAAGCACAAAAGATGCCAAATTGCCAAAGACATCCTGAGAAAAAACAAGGCTGGAGGCATCGCTCTGCCCAACTTGAAATCGTACTACAAAGCAACAGTAATCAAAACGGCATGGAATTGGCAGCAAAACAGACACACAGACTAGTGGAACAGAATCGAGAGTCCAGAAGTAAACCCATATTTATATGGGCAAATAATTTTTTGACAAAAAAGCCAAAAACATACTGTGGAGAAAGGATAGTCTCTGTAATAGATGGTGCTGGTAAAACTGGAAAGCCACCTGCAAAAGAATGAAACTAGACTATTGTCTATCACCACACACCAAAATTAACTCAAAATTGATTAAGGACCTGAATATAAGACCTGAAACAAAGTGCATAGAAGAAAACATAGGAACTAAATTCAAGGACATTGGACTTGAAGAATTTATAAATTTGACCTCAAAAGCAAGGGAAGTAAAAGCAAAAAAAA
>NW_011889172.1:155798-157648 GCF_000151845.1 Pteropus vampyrus
CTAGACTATTGTCTATCACCACACACCAAAATTAACTCAAAATTGATTAAGGACCTGAATATAAGACCTGAAACAAAGTGCATAGAAGAAAACATAGGAACTAAATTCAAGGACATTGGACTTGAAGAATTTATAAATTTGACCTCAAAAGCAAGGGAAGTAAAAGCAAAAAAAATGAATGAGACTACATCAAACTAAGAAGCTTCTGCTCAGCAAAGGAAACCATCAACAAGGTAAAGACAACCATTTGAATGGGAAGATATATTTGCAAGCAACGCCTCTGATAAAGGCCTAATATCCAAAATGTACAAAGAACTCATATAACTCAAGAACAACAAAAAAACAAACGATCCAGTCAAAAAATGGGCAGAGGATCTAAACAGACACTTCTCCCTAGAGGATATACAAATGGCCAACAAATATTTGAAAAGATGCTCAATATCACTAGCTATTAGGTAAATGCAAATCAAAACCACAATGAGATACCATCTCACACCTGTTAGAATGGCTATAATCAACAGGACAAGTAATAACAAATTTTGGAAGGGATGTGGAGAAATAGGAACCCTCATACACTGCTGGTGGGACTGCAAATTGGTACAGCGACTATGGAAAACAGTGTGGCAGTTCCTCAAAAAACTAAGAATTGATCTACCACATGATCCAGCAATCCCTCCACCAGGTATTTACCCCAAAGACTTGAAAACCCATATCCGGAAAGATATTTGCACACCGATGTTCATAGCAGCATTATTCACAGTGGCGAGGCCATGGAAGCAACCGAAGTGTCCTACGATAAATGATTGGCTAAAGAAACTGTGGTACATATATTCAATGGAATATTACTCAGCTATAAGAACAGATGAAATACAGCCATTTGCGACAACATGGATGGACCTCGAGATAATCATGCTAAGCGAAATAAGCCAGACAGAAAAAGTTGAAAATCACATGATATCACTTATATGTGGGATATAAACCTAAAAGCAAAAAAAAATGAACAGGACAAACAAACAGAGACTCATGGGCATGGACAATGGACTAGTCGTTACCAGATGGGAGGGAGAAGGGGGAAACAATAAAAATAATAAAATGTTAAAAAAAAAGAAAATAGGTTGTGGGGAGAAGAAAAAATGGCATAGATGATTGAGGCTCTTTTCATCCCTCTGACGACCAAATCAAAGTTGTGATGGAAACAAGGAGAAAACAGCAAGGAAAAATTGCCAAGGGTCTAGATGAATAAGCTAAACAACTAGGGAGAATTTTAAGAAATCACCCTGCAACGGCAGAAGGTAAGATGGGGCGAGGACAAGAGGCTGCCCATTCTCGAATGGCTGAGACAGAGGCTGCAGCAGAGGCAGCAGCAGTGGCAGACCCCTCTTTAAGGGGTTGCATCTGTGAATGGATTTTTGCAGTGATGGACCTGCTCACTCTGACCAGCAGTGCCAGTTCAGCTGCGGTACCCATTGTTCCCTGTTGAACCCTCCCCACTACCAGCACCCCCATAGCCATGACATCATCAAACTTGATAACAGAGGTCGCTCTGCCCAGAGGATTCCCTGAAACCCCACCTCCCCCAACTCGCAGCCCCACCCAAGCCACATCCAGGTATATATGCTCAGGAGTCAGGTGCTCCTTGCTGAGCAGCACCTAGACTCACACTGGAGGCAGCTGGCCTTGGTTTCTGGTGTGACCTTTTGAGGTATCTATAAGCACAGCATCTGTGGATTGCTTTCTGAATGTGGTCCCAGAGGGGCAGAGGCATGGGCTAAATTTGGCCTGCAGCTGAACCCCTGTCAGGACTGTGCCACTGGACACCTACTTCACAAATCCACACTAATAAGACCGGG
>NW_011889172.1:158294-160828 GCF_000151845.1 Pteropus vampyrus
AGATAAAGAGCTTCCCAGACAAAAATAAGCTAAAGGTATTTATCACTACCAAGCCATTGTTACAGGAAATGTTGGAAGGACTTCTTTAAGAAGAAAAAAAACATATCAAAAACAGGAATAAAGAATGGTAACTACATTCCTATCAGTAAGTACTTCAAATGGAAAAGAAATAAGTGTTCCAACTAAAAAATAGAGTGTCTGAATGGATAAGAAAACAAAACCCCTGCATGCTGCCTACAAGAGACTCACTCCAGATTAAAAGACACACACAGACTAAAAGGAAGGGGATAGAAGAAGATAGTGCTTTTATGGACCTAGAAGGTATTTAAGAGAAAGATATACACTATGTGATTTCACTTATATGCTGAATCTAAGGCATAAAGAGAACAAACTAATCAAAAACAGACTCACAAATATAGTTGACAGTTTGGCAACAGAGGGGAGGGGGAGGGCTGGGAGAATGGTGTGAAGGGTTAAAGAAGTACAAATTAGTAGTTAATGGATTGTCACGGGGATGGGGAGCACAACATAGAGAATGCAGTTAGCATTAATATGTTGGCTGGGTGAAGGGTCAGGGGAGGGAGGGAGCAATTGGGGGAATCATTTTATGAACTATATAGATGTCTAACCAATGTACTGTATACTTGAATTAAAATAAATTTTTTTAAAAAACTTATAGGTTAGGGCTTGGGGCAAAATAGAGACCTTTAGAGTTTTATTTGTTGGATTGGAATCTGAAAGAGTGGTTCAGGAGACCATTATATATCTCACTTAAACTGGCTATCTAGGACTCGTCGGAGGACATGCAAATTCTACTGAATGCCTTTTGCCAGAACTCAGTATTGTGTATTGTAAGCAGTGAAATGTGTGTCTTGGTTACCAGCAATATCTATAACTCCAAAAGGAATATGGAGTAATTTTGATATTTATTTTGGGTATATGTGAGGCAGAGATTGCCAGAGTTCTGTACTCTGAAGTAGACAATTTCTAGATAATAGCCCAGTAGGTCATAATAAATGTGAAGATGGAACCGTTTGTTGGCCAGGGCCTCCAGTGCTAAGATCACATACAGTGGTTAGCAGTACCATTTGCATAATCCACGAATTCTCGTTGCTATTCACTTAGTTAATCCCAAGGGCTTTCTAGGTAGTCAAACCTGTTCTGGGGGAGGGGTGACAACTTCCAGCACCATGGCTTCTGGCAAGAGACTGAAGACAGGCGAGACCACTCCTCCCATAGGTAGGCTACATCAAAGGGCCCAGGTTTTGTTCCATTCTGTCTTAATTTGTGGGATGTTGTTTCCATGACCCAAAGTATAATGGGCAGTGGGTATGGAGGGTCACAGGCTCAGGGTCTGTGGGAACCTCTGTTTCTAGGAGACCCTAGCATGTAGACAGCAATTACTTGTTTTATGTATAGACAAGAGAGGCAGTTTCTTGCATCAGAAGCCCTTGAGCAACTGATGGCCATCATAGATGGTCCATAGACATCCAGGAGGCATGAGAAAAGGTTTGCCAAAGCCTTTAAAGTGAAGAAGTCTCTGAAGATAATAACAGCAGTGCCTGTTTTTAATATGAAAGTAAAATTTGTAAATGAGGCATATCTTGACCCAAGAACCTAAAAAGGACTAAAAGATGTTGGACTTAAGTGTCCTTAATAAGTGTGTCAAATGAATCTCCATGATAGAGGATATCATCAATATAATATACCTGCGCTTCTGGAGAAAGGTAGATGCAATTAATATCTTGTCTGCAAAGATTGTGCGGTACCCCATGGGTAGCCTGGGAAAGGTGCATTATGTCCCTTCAGAGGTGAAGGCAAATTGTAGCTTAGAGGCTGTTGAAATAGGCACTGAGTAAAACATGTTAGTCAAATCTGTAAGAGCAAAGTATTTACTGATTGTCGATTCAATGGAGTCAGTAGTTTTAATAATATTGAGTATGGGGGCCATAAGATATGGAACCACAGTATTAAGGTTATACTAACCAACATGAAATGCCTTTTAGTTTTTCCAGGTTTAAGAGAAGGCAAAATTGGGCTGTTAAATAGAGAAGCAGTGGGGAAACAATCACCCTTTTGATATTTAGGTTTTATATAATAAGTGTTTACCCTTGAGGACTCTGTTTTAGATTACATTGGACTATGTTAACCATTTTAACTGGGGGAGGGGGTGGTTCACGGGGTCGCATTTTATCAAGCCAATTAGTAAATACTGAAGACTTACTTTTAATTTATTATTATGTTAGAACATCTGTTCAATATAGGATATTTTAGGGCAAGGTACTACAACTATGGGAAATTTAGGCAAAGTGCTAAAGGAAAAAAATTCAGTGACACTTGTTAAAGATGATAAGGTAGGCTTTTCTCAGGACCATCAAGATATAGGTATAGAGACCAGTGCCATGAGATTTTACAGCATGGGAGAGAGACTGAGCTCAACTCCAAATACAGCATGGGCAAGTGAGAAGTTACAGTCAGGGATCGGTCAGAGTTGATGGATGGAAAATTACTAAGAGGAACCATCAGGGGTAAGG
>NW_011889172.1:161987-176143 GCF_000151845.1 Pteropus vampyrus
GAAGGCAACTGGGCCTACGTGGCCCTGCCAGCTGGGGGAGCTCGGAGATGTCTGAATTCAATAAAGCATTTGTGTTGGGGTTCTCAAGACCACTCTCATACTTAGCAATTGACTAGGACTCCCAGGACTCATGCTGTTAAACCCAGTCATGGTTTATTACAACAAAAAGATACCAATTAGAATCAGCAAAGGGGAAAGACCCCAGGTGTCCTCTCCCAGTGCAGTCACACGGCACTGCTTACTTCTGGTAACAATGTGTAACATCACATGAAGTGTTGCCAATCAAGGAAGCTCACTTGATGTATTAGTCTGACTGGTTAGAGGAGCTGCTGTAACAAAAATGTCATAGATCAGTTGGTTTGTAAACTGAAATTTCTCACAGTTCTGGAGATTGGGAAGACCAAGATCAAGGCACCAGCAGATTCAGTGTCTAGTGAGGACCCACTTCCTGGTAAATAGATGGCAGTCTTCGTGGGCAAGAGAGTTCTCTGGGTCTCTTATAAGTGCACTAATCCCACTTGTCATGACCTAATCGCCTCTCAAAGGCTCCACCTCCAAATACCATCACACTGGGGTTTCAATGTACAACTTGGGGCTGGGTTGGGGATGGGAGGGACACAAACATTTAACATTTAGTCTATAGCACCTGAGCTTTGGTATCCAGGTTTTTATTGGGGTCAGTCATGTAGACATGCAGCACCTGCATGGCTGACTTTAGCCATTCAGGCTCCAGGCCCCTGAATTCAAATTCTACAACATTGCCAAAGCCTGAGACATATAAAAACATGTTCACCATAAATCACATTGTTAGCTTAACCTATCTGGTCAAACTGGTGTGGCCTAAGGCCTCAGGCATACAAAATCACTCTTATCAGGTAGGCTATTCAGTGGACCTAGAAGTCATTTCCCACAAGCCCAGCCTAGGGTAGGTCCTGAAGATGGGCTTTTTCCAGGCAACCCAGACCTGCCAAGTTAATTCCTTCCTGCATACCCCTTCTTGATCATCTTCTAGTCATGTTGTAGAATAGCAGTAACCTTAGGAGTTCAGGTTTTTGTGACAATTACCTGCATTCAAACCCTACCTCACCACTTCCTAGTTGGTCATCTTGGGCCAGTTATTACTGTGAATGAAGCTGCCTCAATTGTTCAGTGACAGTAATAGCTATATTGGTGGTAGCATGAACTACCAGTGTTTCTGGCACATATTGGGCACTCTAAATGGCAATTATTTATATTCATGTGGTGTACTCTAGAGTTTCTGATGGCTTTCACATATATAATTTTATCTTCTTCAGAGAGATGGCTAATGAACGATGTTTAACAGATGAGTAATGCCCGTCGCTTAAAGACTGAAGGTATGAGGCAAGACTCCCTATTACTGCTTAAAGAAGAGGATTTGAGATTGAAATTCAGGCACTGTCTTAAAGAGAGTTTGGGAATAAGAAGCGTTCAGACAGGTTTCACGGTCAGACTCACAGGATGCCAGCCATCAATCTTTCCCCTTGTGGTAAGTCCTTGTTGATGCTATTTTTAGAGATCTTACTCTAGCCCATAAACAATCTGTCTTGGGTCTAGGCTGCCTAGGAGAGGGGGTTTAAGTAGATAAGAATAGCCTGTTGTCTAAATCCTGGGATTTGGGAAGGATAGGTAAGTATGTGTATTTTTGTGGAAGAGGTTCTGCTTCACCATATGATGAGTTTTATAATTGTCAGCAAACAATAATGACTCTACTTCTCTGGACTTTAGCTTCCTTATCTGTAAAATGGAATTATTAAACTCTTCCTCCTAAGTATCAAAACCCAAAACTGCTGTTACGACTTCAGATGAGACAGGCTACTTGAACAATTTATGGTAGTGGGGTGTGTGTGTGTGTGTGTGTGTGTGTGTGTGTGTGTGTGTGTCCATTTAGAATTTGGAATGCTTTCAGGCTTTCGAGTGTGGAAACTGGGCAATCTAGGTTTTCAGTTTTTGTTTCTTCTCTTCAAGGTTATCTTTCTCAAGACTCTTTCTGTCTCCATGAGAAGTCAGAGGGGAAAAGGGTTGTAACTGGATGTCTGACACATTATTCTCAGGTGAGTAGGAAATGTACTCTTTTATTAAAACATATGCTTCTTCCTACCAGATAGACATGTATCCTTCTAATGGAGCGTCTTACTGCAAATAGGGTCTGCTTAAGGACTGAGTCCCCAGTTACATTGTCTCAGGTCTCAAGGCCTCTCGTGTGGTTGACAGATTACATAGGGAAATGATACTGTTATCTCAGTATTTACTCATTCCGTCTGATTCTCATCCATGCTAATTTTGTGCTCTCATTCTTTATGATACACAGTGTGAGAATGGACATGTGCTTCTTGGAATTTGTGTTGTCACTGGAGGAAACGTTCATTCACGAGCATTTATTGTGTCTGTAATGTACTCAGGACTGTGCTAAACCCTGTCAGTAGAGAAAAATAAGAACAGAAGAGGTCACAACCCAGTTGGGGGAGATACATGCTTTCAGTCAGGTGAAAGAGGCACTCTTAATAGTCTGTGACTGGACGAGATCACCAGAGAGTGTGTCCAGGTAGGGAGAAGGGGCGTGAGGTCCATCAAGTCCTGAGGGCGGTGATGGGAGAACATGGAACCCTGTCTAGGCCTTGGTTCTCCCTTGCTCTTTCTCTGGTGAACATTGGTGAAGATGGTAATTGCCTGATGCCAGAATGTTTGTGATGGTTTAGGACCCAGTGACCTTTGAGGACATAGCTGTGGAATTCACCCAGAAGTGGACTTTGCTAGATCAAACTCAGAGACACTTGTACAGAGATGTGATGCTGGAGAACTACAAGAATATGGTTGCAGTGGGTAAGACCGGTACTATTTCTTTATTTAGTTTTTTTCTGGAACAAATATTTCTTTGACTATGTGCTGATGAATGGCAATGCCATGGTAAATAGAGAAGGCATCGCTTCTGCTCTCATGGATCTCACCGTCCAGTGGCTTCCTCATGAAAGTGGAGATCTGTTCGTTGCACTGGCTTTTTTTCTTTATGGATAAAAGGCTTTGGATCAAAAATGCTTGAGCCTGGGTCTCAGGGGAGATAGCAACCCTTTTGGTGAATAATGAGAGAGAGAGAGTGTGTGTGTTTGCATATTAGTGTCATTTGAAAGTTCACTGGTTTGATAGAGTTGGCATGAACATTTTGTCTTTTCTCAAGTTATGCTTAACAGTATTTGGTATCCCTGAAGAGCAGAATTGTGGCCCCTAATTCATAGAAGTATTTGTCATCCCTTTCCACGTCCTGAAGCATCTTTCTGTGAGAGTGGGGCACCAGCTATGCAGACCTGGTCTGCTCTTTTGGGTGGAATGAAGAGGAGAATTGAAGATGGTGGGGAAAGTTCTCCAAAGTGAGAGGAAAGGCAGATGTGATTCTTTGTGAGAAACAGCCCTTATCCACGAGCACTGCAGTCCATTTGGAAATGTTAAATAGAAAGCTTTCGAAGGTTTTTTTTTTTTATTGTTGTTGTTTTAAGAATGCTGAGGCCATTTGGTTTGTGAGGTTCCTTGGGTACCCGAAACATTTTTTTTTCCTTTTCATTCGTCTTCTGAAACTTCTTTTGGCCTATTTCTTTTTTTTTTTTTTATTTTGCATTTGCATTTAGTTCTTTATCAATTCCCTTTCAACTTTGTTTTCCTGGTTATGTTGCTTTCTATTCACCGTCAGTCTCAACATTTATAGAATTATTTCTCAGTAAATCATCTACGAGTTTGACCACAGTGCCTTATTATTGCCAAAATTTTCAATCTCTATGTTTTCATTTCTTTCTATTTTTGAATATATTTTAAGTCAGTGTTTGAAAGTAAATGCTTGTTGGCCTTCACTTTTAATACCTTCCTTCCATGGTTTATTTCTCCAAGCACTTAATTTTTTTTTACTCTTATTTCAGATTGGGAGATGTCTCTTAATATCAAATGCACAATATTCAGCAGAATATTGTGCAAGGGAATACATCCAATATGGTGGAAACGGTAAGATTCATATGGTATAATTCTTTGCTTTTCACACTAGTGGAAGATTGGAAATTCCATAGGATAGAAAAACCACACAGTAACCATGACAGACACTTAAGGCTGGTGTTATTCACCAAAAATGAAGTTGTTTCTCCTAGAGTCTCTGAGCATCATGAATTTGGGAAACACTTTAAATACTCCTTCACAATATATTTTTTTCACAGTGTTCACTCAAATATTCCCACATATGTAATTCACATAAAGTTTTTGATCAATAATTCTGTCTTGATCAGTTATCAGCTAAACTGTGGAAGTAAAGAATGTTAACAGCTTTCTAACAGAGTGGTCACTTCATTCTACTTGAAAACACTCAGGTCTGAAACCGTGCATTGAAATGAAAATGGAAGACAAAAATAAACTTCAGTTGTACTGGATTGTTTCGTGTATAGTATAATGGAATTCAAGGCAGAACAGAGAATCCAAATGTAATAAAACAGGAAAACTTCTGTCAATGATCTCATCAACAGGAGAGAAACCACACTGAAGAGGAATTGTTTAACTTTAACTATTGTGAAGAAATGTTGAGTGAACATTCATGCCTTAAGACTCACAGGAGGACTTACATTAGAAAAAAGACTCATGGGTATAATCAGTGTGAAATAGCCTTAACAAAGAACTCTGCAATCTACACAAGAAAACCTGTACTAGAGAGAAACCTCCTAAGTGTAATCTGTGAAATGGCCTTTAGCCAAAATCTACATCTTCTGCTTCACAAGAGAACTTATACCCAAGAGAAACCCTATGAATGCACTGGCTGGGAAAGGCTTACCTTTTCTCTCACACCTGAGAGAATGCGCTAAGAATTCATGATGAGGAGAGGCTGTGTGCTTTTAAGAAATGTGGGGAAGTTTATTCTCATTCTTTAAGCCTTTTTGTACATGTGTGCACTCACAATGGAGAAAAACCCTGTGAATGTAAAGAATGTTGGGAAACCTTCACTCAGTCTTCATATCTTACTCAACATTTAAGAACTCACAGTGGACTGATGCCTGTGGAATGTAAGAAATTTGAGAAAGCCTTTCCTTCCCCAGCTCTTGCAAAACATGGAAGATTTCATACTGGAGAGAAACAACTATCTTTGGAAGGAGTATGGCAAAAAGTTTACTTGTGCCTCAAGACTTAAGATTCTTAATTTTCACTGGAGAAAAATCATATGAGTGTAATGTGAGAAAGCCTTCACTGATTGTTCAGGTCTTACAAAACACAGAAAAGCTTACACTGGAGAGAAGCCTTATAAGTGTAAGGAATGTGGAAAAGCCTTTGCTAGTTCCTCACACCTTACTATACATATAAGAGCTCACACTTGTGAGAAGCCTTATCTCTATAAAGAATGCGGGAAAGCCTGTAATAATTCATTTGCTTTAAAAGTCACATACAAATTCACCCTAGAGTAAAACCCTACAATGGTAAGCAGTACAGGAAAGCCTTTATTCAATGATCCTCATTTCTTATTCAACATTTAAAAAGTCACAGTGTAGAAAGACCTTTTGAGTGTAAAGAATGTGAGAAAGCATTTTGTTAGCGTTTGCACCTTAGTCAACATAAAGGAACACATCCTGGAGAGAAGCACTACAAAGGTAAATGTTGGGGAGCCTTCACTATTTCCTCAGGCATTATGGTACACATGAGAACTCTGGCAAGTGTCCTTTTAAATGTAAGGTATGTGGGACAGCCTGTACTCATTCCTAATATCTTATTTGACATTTAAGAACTCATTGTGGGGAGAAGCCATATATATGAGGAATGTAGGAGAGCCCTTAGTTCCCCATGCCTTACTGAATGTGTTAAAATTCACACTTAAGAGACGCTTATGCTTATAAACTAATGACAAAAATTAAAAATATAAATAAATAAAAGAATGTGGGGAAAGTCTTCAATACTCTCACGCTTACTATACATGTACTAATTTATAGCGGGGGTAACCTTATTCTAAGGAATGTGCGATGTCTTTAGCTCTGCATTATACTTTAATATTCAGCCGTGATTTCACAGGTGTGAAAAATCTTATGAATGTAAAAAAATGTAGAAATTTTTTTAGTTTTTATCCTCTGCTTCGGAAAGTATGAAAGCTCACATTAGAGATCTCATGAGTGAAAAGAATGTAGGAAAGCCTTTGATCTTTTTTGTTAGAAAATGTGATTTACACTGGAGAAGCACTATAAATTAATGTGGGGAGTGTGGAAAAGGCTATGTTAATTTAATGTACATGTAAAAAGTCATAGGAGATTCTGTATGAATGTAAAAAAAATCAGAATGCTCTCAGCAAATAACATATTTTTATAAAAGTAAAAATCCTAAAAGGTTTTTTTTTGTAATGAAAAAACCTTTGTTACAAAATGGTTTTAAAATAAAATCTGACAGTACAAGGAACTTGGGAAACTTTGGAGTATAGATTTCACATACTGAATGAGAAAATTGATACTGGGAAAGGAAACCAAGTAAATTTCTATTTAAATGAGTTTGCCTTTCTTTGTGTCATTTTTCAAGGTAGATACATAGTTTTAAAGACTAATGATGTTGCGCATCTTTCCATGTTCTTGTCATTCATATATCTTGAGTAAATTGTTCAGATTTTTTTGTTGTTGTTAGAGTCTCGTGTGAATTATTATTGAAGTTGGTTTTTGTAATAAACAGATTTATCAAGGTATAATTGTCATACAATAAACTGCACATATTTTAAGTATACAAGTTTTGATGTACATACATCCATGAAACCCTCATCAATTCCTTTATACCAGCAATGAACATATGGAATTTGAAATCAAACACATAATACCATTTACAGTAGCACAAAATATGTGGAAGATCTATGTGAGGAAAACTACAAAACTGATGAATGAAATCAAGAACTGAATAATTGGAGAGATATTCCATGTTCATGAATAAAAAGACTCAATATGTCAAGATGTCAGTTCTTCCCTGCTTGACCTGTAGATGCAATCCAATCAAAATCCCAGCAACTCATTTTATGGGTACCAACAAACTGATTATAACATTATATGGCTAGGCAAAAGACCCAGAATAGCCAACAATATTGAGGAAGAAGAACAAAGTTGGAGGAATGGCACTACTGTAAAGCTGCATTAATCAAGACAGTGTGCTACTGATAAAAGATGAGTAGATTGATGAAATAGAATAGAGCGCTGAGAAATACACACACATAAATATAGTCATCTGATCTTGGACAAAATATAGTCATCTGATCTTGGGCAAAGGAGCAGAGGCAGTGGAATGGAGTAAAGATAATTCTTTTCAACAGATGGTGCTGGAACAACTGGACAGCCACCTACAAAAGAACGAGTCTAGACACAGACCTTACACTCCTCACAAAAATTAACTCAAAATGCATTATAGACCTAAGTGTAATATGCACAACTATAAAACTCCTAGAGGATAACATAAAACCGAGATGAGCTTGGTTATAGTAATACCTTTTTACATATAACACTGAAGACATCCATAGAAGAAATAATTGATAAGCTGGACTTTATTAAAATTAAAAACTATGCTGCTTTGTCAGGAGAGTGAGAAGACAAGTCACAGATTGGGAGAAAATATTTGCAAAAAAAAAAAAAAAAACATTTAGTAAAGAACTGTTATTCCAAATATCCAAAGAATTCTTAAAACTCAATAAGGACAAACAACCTAATTAAGAATGGGCCAAATACCTTAACAGACAATTCACCAAAGAAGATACACAGGTGGCAAATAAGCGTATAAAAAGATGTTCCACATCCTGTATCATCAGGGGAAATACCAGTTAAAACAATTAGATACTACTGCACATCTAAGAGAACCACCAAATGCCAAATGCTGGTGGAAACGTGGAGCAACAGGAAATCTCATTACTGGTGAGAATACAAAGTTGTACAGCCACTTTGTTTCTTGCAAAACTAAACATTCTTGCCAAATAATCCAGTATTCATGCTCCTTGGTATTTACCCAAAGAAGTTGAAAATTTATGTCCACACAAAAACCTGCACATGCACATTTTTTTGGTTTTTAAAAATTTTTTGCACATGGATGTTTATAATAGTTTTATTTATAATTGCCAAACCATGGAAGCAATCAAAATGTCCCTCAGGAGGTGAATCAATAAACAAACTGGTATCTCCAGACAATGGGATATCATCCAGCCGTTAAAAGGAATGAGCTATCAAGCCATGAAAAGACATGGAGGAACCTCGAATACATGTTACTGAGTGAAAGAAGCCAGTCTGGACAGTTTACCTGCTGTGAATCCTACTATATGACATTCTGGAAAAGGCAAAATTATGGAGATAAGTGGTTGTGTGAGTGATGTGTAAGGGGATTTCTAGAGCAGCGAAAATACCCTGTGTGATACTATAATGGTAGATACATGTCTTTATATAGTTGTCCAAACCATAGAATATGCAACACCAAGAGTGACCGACCCCTAACTCTGGAGTTAGAGTGATTACGATGAGTCAGTGTAGGTTCATCAGTTGTAACAAATTTGCCACTCTGGTGAGATGTTCATCGTTGGGACGGGGGCGGGGGGGGGGCAAGTTGTGCATGTATGGAGGCAGGGATGTGTGGGCGATCTCTACCTTGTGCTCAGTTTCACTGTGAACCTAAAACTGCTCTTTAAAAAAGGAGTCTTAATAAAAGTGATAAAGACTTTTAAACCCCCAAGCTGTGGGAGTAAGCAAGTGAAATAGGTTTATAAAACTACTCAGTTAAAAATATGGTGTATCT
Source organism: Pteropus vampyrus (assembly GCF_000151845.1). NCBI lineage: Eukaryota > Metazoa > Chordata > Mammalia > Chiroptera > Pteropodidae > Pteropus > Pteropus vampyrus. Next base: position 170,754 of record NW_011889172.1, read on the forward strand.
TCTATGGGGAAGCCACTATGATTCGGGCAGTAGAACACCACAGAGAATTATTCCTATGGAGCCGTTCTGTTTCTTAAGCAAGGAACAAGAAAGTTGTTCCTGCTTGAATTTCAGAATCCCTATGGATCCTTGGCCACTGTGTACCTCCCATGCCTCCCACCCCAGCCCTTTTTTAATATACGTGTCTATTCTGATTATCCTTCTCTCCCAACTATCTGTTGGGTGTATGGGAAGTAGATAACTTGTCTCTTTGGAGTATGTTATTCTTGATTTGAATATTCTTCATGAATATTTGATTCTTCATGAATATTCAAATCAAGAATGACATACTCCAAAAAAAAACAAACTCAAGGTGTCTTCCAGATGGGGCCAGATTTAGATATCATGATCCTAGACATAGCTGAGTCTGATACTGCAGGCATGAGATTTTGACATGCTTTTAGGAGACATGACTGTTTGTATATATGGGCATTATGTAAATAATCTGTGGCCAAAGGGCAGGCTGTGATGGTTTCAAAACATGGCTCCCAAATTCTTTGATACCGTTCCCTCACCTTGAAGTTATGCAAACTTTTGACTGTTTCTCCTCAAGAAGTACACGATAAATGATGTCGTGTGATTTGGTAAGCCAGGCCATGTAGTTCCTCCTGTTTATCGTGGCATGTTCTCTCTCAGGACACTCCCTGTCAGTGTGCTTCCCCCTTGGAAACTAGCTGCTGTGCTGTAACATGGAGTGGCCACACCAAGATAGTCCTGTTACCAGTCACCAGCTGCTCTCAATCTTCTAGCCGTTTGAAGGAAGGCCCCAGATACATAAGGGAATGATTCTTCAGATGGTTCTAGCCCCTGCCTTTGGAGTCACCTTCGGCTGTATAAGTTTCCCCAGCCAAGGCCCTGGTCACTGTAGAGCAGGGACAAGCCATTTGTTCCTGCCGTGTCCTGTCCAAACTCTTGACCTTATGATCTGTGAAGATAACAAAAGGTGGTGATTCTGCACTAACTGTTCTCAAACTTTGACCTCAGGACTCCTTTATACTCTTTAAAATTGAGCACCCCAAAATGCTTTCTTTTATGGCTGTTGTAATCTATGGTTATTTAACTTATTAGAAATTAAGACAGAAATTTTAAATATTTATAATTCATCTAATAATATGTTTATGAAAAATAACTTTTCCATAATGACAACAGAAGTGTCAGAAGTGACAAAGATTATCTTGACCAAACTTTACTCAGTATCCTGAACCTTCTAGGTCCATCTGTGTGCTTCCTTATAAAATCCAGTTTTAGCAAGAACCCTGCTAAGTCAGTTCAATAATAGTTCATCATACTCTATATCTGATCATTCTTGAGATTGTATCAGGTCCCCATCCTTTACCACCCTTCAGGTGATTTCTGATCTCTGATTCATCTTCAGCAATGATCCTGTAGAGAGAAGGGCTATTTTTGCTTTCCAGTGCTGTTTTGGCACTTGTAACACTGCAGTCAATTTAATTTCATGGTATCACATTTCTGTATGTTGGTTTTCAGGATCTGAAGAAAATGGAATTTTATTGCTGTCATCAGAAGAGGAACTAAACCTTCATTTTGTCAATTGCAAAAAAACAATCATATTTGACAAGGGAAGAGATACTTTTTAAAAAGTATACATGAGCATTTAATGAAGTTTTGATTTTGAACCTCCAAGTTCCCCAGATTTTAGCCTCTGAGAATTCGTACTAAAATATGCCTCTGCTCTTAACCCATGTGTGGTGCAGTTTTGCCAGGTTTGATCTTGATATAAATGGCAAGAGGGACCTTTGTCATTTTTTAAACTAACTGAAAATTTGGTCAGTAATAATACAGAAACCAGAAGTGTAAAGGTTTCAAATGGAAAAGCTACCTGTTGAATTTGAAATTGTTTTCAATTTTGAGGTATACTTTTTTAAATTGTTTTAAGAGATAAGGATTTTAGGCAAACGCATCACGATGTGTTCTTGGGTTTGTATGAACTTGGATGTCTTCGTATAAGCACTGTTACTCTAACATGACTTTGACAAATGCATGAGAGGAGATCACCAGTTTCTACCCTGCCCACTCCTAACCTGACCGGACCTTCCAAAGCCCGTAGGAGCCTCTGTAGGAGAAGCCTCTGTCATTAATTTTCAAATGAGGTTCATCCAAATGGGAAATTCACATCTAGTGCCACAGTTCAGCGGCATTCCTGGCCTCAGGGTCTATTTGACTCCTTGAAGGCATGCCTCTGTGTGGGTCCCCTCAGTACCTATCTTTGACATAAAAATCAAATTAGACACCCCCCCCCCACCTGCCCCCAGTGTTTGCATCCATCAGAGGTAGGAACAGCCCTTGGTCATGTGAGTGGAAGAGCCTTGAGACGAGGGCCTGGGCTTGTTCATTATAGGAGCAGGAAGCAGAGCAGATTGTGGTATGGAGACATTCCTCTGTCTGAATTTCTGGAACTTCCTTCTACTCTCCCTCTCCCCAAAATTAAATAATGGAATCAGTTTCATTAGTGATCTTCTAGGCTGTATTCGCATGAGGAAGCAGTCTGCGCTCAGCTTCTGCAGTATGCGCAGCCTTGTCACTTCCTCTGGACACAGAGCTGCTGGTTCTGGCGCAGGGCACGAATACAGATGGCCACGGCAGAGACGCTGGCCGGTGCTGCGTGTGTGTTTACTACGGAGCTAGGCAAGGCTAGTGGGCATTTACTTCTCCCTCAAAGTGCCTTACTTTGCCCTCAAAGCAAAGCCCAGGGTCCTTCGCCAGTAAACTAGTATAAATGTATTCATAGTTCACCTAATAGTACCTTGTCAGGCTGTGCTCATTATGTGGCAAAGAAAAGAGCCTAGCCTCTTTAAAATCTTTTTTGGGGGTATGTAGAATGAAAATTTTCTGTTTAAACATGGAATTTAAACATTCAATTGTTCTAGTCATTTAATTTAATATGAGTAATTGAGGTCCTCTGTTAATGGGTAGGTCTTTTATGGAGCACGTCTCCCTCAGAGGCACAGTCAGCAGGAAGGGTTGAGATTCCTTGTAGCCACATCTCTCTAGTTCTGAGCGGCTCTATTAATAATGGTCTTAATTATTCTTAAGTCCTAATGTGCCTACACAGGTGTGTTGTTCATGAGGGTTTGTGGAAAAGGCACAAAGAAGGGGCTGTTGAGATTTTTATAAATCCTGAGTTTGGGTGTCTAAGTGTAGTAATAACAACCCCAAAGCCTCTTAAAATCCCATCTTTTTCCCTACTACCAGATTGAGACTTTCAGCTTTAAATCATAGGTTCCAATTATGCAGGCGTAAGAGTCATTCCCCTCTTGGCCCTGCTAAGACCCCATTTCTTGGTGAGTTACTTAAAGCGCTGTTCGAGACCCTCTTTTTTAATGCCAGGATGTAATGGTTTAAATTGGAGCCTGGACAAAGGATCCCAGACCTTTGGGGACTTTAGTTAAGAAGAGGGGATGAGGCAGTGACCCCAGAAGAGAATCCATAATGGGCGAAAAGTGAGGTTTGGACCCTTTTCGCCTTGCAGCTGCTCAGTCTCCTTTTCAAAGTCTTGGGGAACCCTGGTTTTTTCCTTGGGAAGACTGTATGGACTCAAAGACCAGAGATCAAATTCCTGCGGACCATTGTACTAAGCTGTGCAATCATGAGCAAGTTCCATTACTTACTAATGTCTCTATTCCTTAAAATAAATAAAAAGCTGCTTTCCTTCTGCTCGCCCCAACTCTGAGCAGCCCCAACTCTTAGCAGCGGCTGCCTAAGCCCCGCCTCCCAGCCCCAACCGCGACCCTCATAGCCGGAGAGCGCCACGGAACTACCTCCCAGACACTTGCAGTCTTGCTCGGAGCTTCTACCTGAATCTGATGAGCTCTTGTTAAACGTTCGCATCAGACCATTAGACCCGGCTCAGGTGCCATTTGGAGGACCTTGCGGGAGTAGGGAGGGTTCAAGGGCGCGGTTCCCAGTGCCTCCCCCACCAGCCATCGCCCTCTGTGCCCCACCTGAACTGTAGCCCGACTCCTGCAGCCGCCGCGGTTTCCTCCGGGAGCCTGGACCCACCCCACCCACTCCTACTGGGACTGTGGCTCCTCGAGTTCTGGCAGGGATTGGAGCGGCCGCCCTGGGCCTCAGTCTCTGACAACAGTGGTTGACAGATGTGGGCAGCGTCAGTGGGGCCTTTGTTCCTCCCTTTCTACTCCCGTCTTTAAAAGTCTTCCCCAAATCGGACTATTATTTCACAAAGTGCCCCTTCCTGTGCCTCATTTTCCTCCATTAACGACATATCATGAAATACCTGCTCTTGAGTATTTTTTTCTGGCTTAGAGGGCTCTATTATGTGGATGCACCCTAGTCCCCTATTGATGGAAAGACTTTGGTCCCATATGAGTGGGCCTGTGCATGTTTCTTCATCTTTCTAAAGTCGATTTTTAGAAGTGAAGTTGTTGGGTCATATGTACTATTTCTAGATACTGTCAACTGCCCCCTCCATGAGGTTTGTTCTGTTTTGAGCCTTAGAATATTTTTGTGTGCAGCAAGCTTCCAGACCCCTTAATTTTCAAATAATTTATCTGTAGGTTCTTCTGAGCATTTACATACAGTCATATCCATCCGCGAATAATGACAGGTTTGTTCTTCCTCTACAGTCTTACAAACTATATGTCTCTCTATCCTGGTCTCCCTTCGCCTTCTCCCCAATTTACTTCACTGGCAACAATTTCTTAACTTGATTAGCAGCAGGAGCAACCTTTGTCTTTTTCCATGTCTCAAAGTCCTTTGGTTTGTCACTAGTGAGTTAGGTGTTTGCTCTGCGTTTTGGACACAATTTCAGATTAAAGACATTCCCTCAGTTCCTATTTACTAAAATTATTTCAAGTGTATAACTCAGTGGACTTTAGTATGTTCCCAGAGTTGGGTATCCATCACAATCTAATTTTAGAACATTCATCACCCCAAAAAGAAACCCCATAACCATTAGCAATCACTCTGCATTCCTCCCTACCCCAGACCCAGGCAACCACTAATCTATTTGTCTTTATAGATTTGTCCATTCTGGAAATTTCATATAAACAGAATCATACAATATGTTGTCTTTGAGACTGGCTTATTTAGCATAAGGTTTTCAAGATTCATCTACATTGTGGTATGTGTCTGTACTCAATTCCTTTTCTTTGCCAAATACTCCACTGTGTGCATCTATTGCATTTTTTTTACTTACTCATTAACAGATGGACACTTGGGTCATTTCTATTTTGGAGTTGTCATCAATAATGCTACTATGAGCAAGGTTTTGTATGGACTTACATTTTTATTTCTGTTGGGTATGTACCTAGGTGTGGAATGGCTGGTTCATATAACTCCATATTTAACCTTTTGATGAACTGCCAAACTAT
>NW_011889172.1:176193-180731 GCF_000151845.1 Pteropus vampyrus
CTATCCTGGTCTCCCTTCGCCTTCTCCCCAATTTACTTCACTGGCAACAATTTCTTAACTTGATTAGCAGCAGGAGCAACCTTTGTCTTTTTCCATGTCTCAAAGTCCTTTGGTTTGTCACTAGTGAGTTAGGTGTTTGCTCTGCGTTTTGGACACAATTTCAGATTAAAGACATTCCCTCAGTTCCTATTTACTAAAATTATTTCAAGTGTATAACTCAGTGGACTTTAGTATGTTCCCAGAGTTGGGTATCCATCACAATCTAATTTTAGAACATTCATCACCCCAGAAAGAAACCCCATAACCATTAGCAATCACTCTGCATTCCTCCCTACCCCAGACCCAGGCAACCACTAATCTATTTGTCTTTATAGATTTGTCCATTCTGGAAATTTCATATAAACAGAATCATACAATATGTTGTCTTTGAGACTGGCTTATTTAGCATAAGGTTTTCAAGATTCATCTACATTGTGGTATGTGTCTGTACTCAATTCCTTTTCTTTGCCAAATACTCCACTGTGTGCATCTATTGCATGTTTTTTACTTACTCATTAACAGATGGACACTTGGGTCATTTCTATTTTGGAGTTGTCATCAATAATGCTACTATGAGCAAGGTTTTGTATGGACTTACATTTTTATTTCTGTTGGGTATGTACCTAGGTGTGGAATGGCTGGTTCATATAACTCCATATTTAACCTTTTGATGAACTGCCAAACTATTCTAAGGTAGCTGCACCGTTATACATCCCCATCAGGAAAATATGAGCTCTGATTTCTCCATATTCTCACCAACACTTGTTATTTGTCTTTTTGATTATAACCATCAAAATGGGTATGTCATTATGGTTTTGATTTGCATTTCCCTGGTGGCTAATGGTAAATATCTTTTCATGTGCTTGATGGCCATTTGTATTTACTTTAGGAAAACATTCAGATTTTTTACCCATTTTTTTATTGCGTTATCTTTTTTTAATAGAATTAGCTGAGATTTTTTGCCTTTTAATTGTGTTTATTACTCTAAACATTTTCTTTTTTAGCTTTGTGACTCTGTGCTTGTGCCTTCAACACTTTCACAACTATTTTCTGCCCAATAAATTAAAGCACACTTGATCCTGTCACAGACACACTTAGCACACATGGATCCACCATAGGCCCTGCTGGCATGTTTTTTCGTTTCTGACAACCTCATTAAAACTTTAGGTCCCACAGCACAAACTCCATAAAGTCGGCCTAGGCACACGCCACATGCAGATTTTGGTGTTTTCCCAACCTTCTTGGTATAAAGGTAAACAATTCTATTACCAGGGGTTCGGAACAGCCTAGTTTTGTTAGATTCCGTATTGTAGGACAGCCTTTGGCCATATGTCAAACATGGGACCATTCTGAATGTCTGTGGACACCATCTCCACAAGAGCTAGCTAAGATTATTTTTAAGTCATGATGGAATGTTGATTTTTATCAAATGCTTTTACTATATCATTGAGGTGATCACATTTTTTTTCTTTGATCTATTAATGAAACAAATTATATTAATTTTCTAATATGCCCCTAGCTTTCCTGAGATAAATCCAACTTGGTGCTGATGTATTCTCTTTCTCATTTTTGGATGTGTTTGGTTTACACTTATTTTCTTTAGAATGTTTATGTCTGCTATTGAGATTTACCTGTCATTTTGTTTTCTTTGAATGGCTGTATGTTGGATATCAATATTATACCAGATATGTCTCAAAAAGCCATTCCGTCCCCTTTATACTCTTTATCAAGGCAATGCCTTTGATAAGTCGAACTGTCTTGTGAAATTGTTTTAAAAGTGACATCTGTCTCCTCCCCCTGCTTCTCCCATGGCACTGTAATAGAATCCTCAAAATGCAAACATGACATTTTGGATCATGCACAATTCTGTGTTTTGAATGAAGGCTAAATTAAATAAAACCTTCCAAATAACTAACTCTTACCTTACAAATTGCATAAGATATTTATTATTACTTCTACTGCTATTTAGTAAAATGCAAACACAGGTGACCAAATACATGGAAGTATACTTTAAGTAACCAGAATCTTCATAAGTGTGTCTAATTTCTAGAAGATTTTGAGTCAGATTGGAATTCTCTCTTTGAACATCAGAACTGACTTATAAAACCTATGAGCTTGGTGTTTTCTTTGCAGGAGAAATTTAAACAAATTTAAAGGGACTAAAATTTTTCTAAAATTTTGTTTTGTTTTGTTTTTCTTTAAGAAATCTGTCCGGGTGGTGAGAGTTATTTGGTCTGGGGAGAACTGGAGCCTCTCTGAGGGGAACAGCACAGATTATTTCATATTCTACATTTTTTTTATTGTAGTAAAATACATTTAACATAAAATTTGCCATTATAATCATTTTTAAACATACAATTCAGTGGCATTACTTGCATTCACAGCATCATGCAATCATCACCATATAGTTCATTTTTTGTAATTATTTTAGACTGTTCAGTTTATAGAGTCATTTTTCATATGCTTTCTTTTGCTAGGAATCAATCTACTTCCTGTGAGTTTTGAGCTTGCCTGACAGTTACTCATAATGTGTTTAATATCTGAAGCATCTGTAATCATATCCTTTTTTGCTTTTTCATTTTCTTCATGTGCTTTCTCTTAGTTTTGTCTTGAATAATCTTGCCTGGCTTTTTCCTATTTTATTAGATTTCAAAGAACCAATTTTTGGCTTGATTGATCTGCTCTGGTATTTGTTTTTTAGTCATGATGTTCTTTCTTTCCTTCAGCTTCATTTATTTTGAGTTTTTTCCTCCATCCTTTTAAGTTGGAAACAGAATAATTTTTAACTTCATTTGTTTTCTAATGTAAGCATATAAAGCTTACTGTTTTCCCTAAGGCTCACTTTAGCTGCAACCTACAAGTGTTGGTACCTAGAACTGGTCAGTAGCCATAGCATCATATATTTTCTCATTACTAATTTAATTTTTACCCAGGAGCTATTCATAAGTCTGATGTTTTCTAAATTTCAAATGTATGACCTTTTTTCTATTAAAGTGAATAATATGAAACTGCTAACATGCAACTATTTTTTAACCTACTAAAATGCCAGTTTCATGTGTTTCAGTATAATACACATGTTCCTCAACTTATAGTAGAATTATGTCCCAATAAACTCATCCTAAGTTGAAAATGTGTTTAATACACCTAACCTACTGAACGTCATAGCTTAGTCCAGCCTACCATAAACGTACTCAGAACACTGACGTTAGCCTACAGTTGGGCATAATCATCTAACGCAAAGAATACACTGCAGAGTATTGGTTGTTGACCCTCATGATCGCATGGCTCACTGGGAGCTGCAGCTGGCTGCCACTGCCCAGCACCACAAGAGAGTATTGTAGCAGATATCACTAGCCCAAGAAAAGATCAAAATCAAAATTCGAAGTACAATTTTTACTGAACATGTATTGCTTTCACCCCATCGTAAAGTTGAAAAATCATAAATCAAACCATTGTAAGTCAGGGACCGTCTGTATTTTTCTTTTGTTATTAATGTATAACTTAATTACAGTTTGACCAGAGAATTTATGTATGTACAGATTCTTTGAAAGTTTTAAAACTCGGTTTATAGTATAGCAATAAGGCTAGTTTTTCTAAACTTGCCAATGTGTGCTTTTAAAGAGTACGTGTATTCTCCATTTATACAGTGTTTGTGTTTTAAATGAAGCTTGTTCATTTTAGTATTCAAATCCTCATATCCCCTTTTTTTCCTCTAATCCATTACTCAGAGTAGTATGTTAGGATCTCTTACATTGATGGCTACTTGTCTCTTTTTACTTCAATTCTGCTAGCTTCTGTTTATAAATTTTATGAAACTATGTTGTTAGTGTGTATAGCTTCTGTATCTTTATATCTTCCTGGTTAATCGAACCTTCTATCCCAATGTAGTACCTTTTGTAGTACCTTTTGTCTTAAATGAGTGACATTTAGTTAGCCAAACAAATAATTTTGGTTAATGTTTGCTTGATATGTCATTTTCATTTTTGAGATTCAACCTTTCAGTGTTTTGTTTTTTAGCACATCTTATGAAAGAGCATATTTATCTTAATCTAACACGACAGTCTTTGTGTTTAAACTGTATAGAGTTTAGTCCATTTACTTGTACATTTATTAATATAGGCATTTTCTACCATCTTACATTGTACTTTTTATTTTACCTTAATTTTTTTGTTTTCTTTTTCTTACTTTTGTAATAATTGAGTTTTTTTTTCCTCCTAAACTATGAATTAAACCCACTATATCCATTTCTTTAGTGATTACCCGCCTGTTTTATCACTTTAGACTTAAAGTCTAAAGCTAACTAATATCTTTATTCCCTGCTGGATGAATACAAGGAGCATAAAACGACAGTCACCTTCTTCCCAATTTATATATTTCTATCATTCAGTGTTCAGGGTTCTAGCTTGCTTTTCCATGTCACAAATTAGATGTTACCATTTTACATTATCAAGGTTCGCTTAGTCTTACCCTCTTTATTTCTGTTCACTCTTCTTTCTTAA
>NW_011889172.1:180781-195415 GCF_000151845.1 Pteropus vampyrus
GTAGCAGATATCACTAGCCCAAGAAAAGATCAAAATCAAAATTCGAAGTACAATTTTTACTGAACATGTATTGCTTTCACCCCATCGTAAAGTTGAAAAATCATAAATCAAACCATTGTAAGTCAGGGACCGTCTGTATTTTTCTTTTGTTATTAATGTATAACTTAATTACAGTTTGACCAGAGAATTTATGTATGTACAGATTCTTTGAAAGTTTTAAAACTCGGTTTATAGTATAGCAATAAGGCTAGTTTTTCTAAACTTGCCAATGTGTGCTTTTAAAGAGTACGTGTATTCTCCATTTATACAGTGTTTGTGTTTTAAATGAAGCTTGTTCATTTTAGTATTCAAATCCTCATATCCCCTTTTTTTCCTCTAATCCATTACTCAGAGTAGTATGTTAGGATCTCTTACATTGATGGCTACTTGTCTCTTTTTACTTCAATTCTGCTAGCTTCTGTTTATAAATTTTATGAAACTATGTTGTTAGTGTGTATAGCTTCTGTATCTTTATATCTTCCTGGTTAATCGAACCTTCTATCCCAATGTAGTACCTTTTGTAGTACCTTTTGTCTTAAATGAGTGACATTTAGTTAGCCAAACAAATAATTTTGGTTAATGTTTGCTTGATATGTCATTTTCATTTTTGAGATTCAACCTTTCAGTGTTTTGTTTTTTAGCACATCTTATGAAAGAGCATATTTATCTTAATCTAACACGACAGTCTTTGTGTTTAAACTGTATAGAGTTTAGTCCATTTACTTGTACATTTATTAATATAGGCATTTTCTACCATCTTACATTGTACTTTTTATTTTACCTTAATTTTTTTGTTTTCTTTTTCTTACTTTTGTAATAATTGAGTTTTTTTTTCCTCCTAAACTATGAATTAAACCCACTATATCCATTTCTTTAGTGATTACCCGCCTGTTTTATCACTTTAGACTTAAAGTCTAAAGCTAACTAATATCTTTATTCCCTGCTGGATGAATACAAGGAGCATAAAACGACAGTCACCTTCTTCCCAATTTATATATTTCTATCATTCAGTGTTCAGGGTTCTAGCTTGCTTTTCCATGTCACAAATTAGATGTTACCATTTTACATTATCAAGGTTCGCTTAGTCTTACCCTCTTTATTTCTGTTCACTCTTCTTTCTTAACGTTTCAGATATTCAAATTCCTATTCCCTGGAATACTGAGAATTTGCGGTAGTGGTAGTTTCTTTTTGTTTTTGTTTTTGTTTGTTTAATAAAACAATAATAATTTTACAATTCATTTAATGGCAACTGGTAACCATAAAATTAGCAGTGGTTATCTTCAAGTTATTTTACTGGCTGTGCTGTCATTTCTTGAGGTTGATGGAAGTCACCTAGAGTCAGACCATTTCCCACTTAAGATGTGTCATATAAATCATACTTGATTTGTCACCAGCATTTATAAAACCAGACCTAGGGAAGGAACTAGGTCTAGGGACACATACATGATTCTTAATATAGCGAATGTTTAGCCTGCCCTGATTATTACAAAATCAGAACAGCGAGAATATTCGCAAAGTGGTAGTTTTTTTTTTTTTTGATGAGTAAACTTTCTCAGGTCTTTATTTTTAAATGTCTTTATTTTAATCTCTTTTTAAAATTTTAAGCTTTTCATATAGGAATTATCAAGCATGCAGAAAAGTAGACTAGTTAGTGAATCTTCGTGTCTGTCGTCAGCACTAAGCTTTGACAGTTTTCAATAGTTTACCAACCTTGGATTATCTAGGCCTGAGTTGTCTCATATACCAAGCACATGTGCTATTTAAATGTATGTTTAAATTTTAATCACTTAAATAACACTGGCTTCATGTCAAGTGCTCGACAGCCATATGTGACTAGCGGCTACTGTAGTTAGTAGTGCAGATAACAGTATTAGACTATACCGGTAGCCTGTCCACCCACATTTTCTTATTTCTGGAGCTTTTTATACAACACATTCCAGACATCACATCCTTCCGTTGGTAAACACTTGAGTGCACATCTCTGGCCAGTACGTAACCACCACATTTCCCCACCTGGCAGACGCCAGCATTCCCGATGGTCTCCAGACTGTCTCTTTGCACTTGGTTTGTTCAAATCAGGAGCCTAACAGGGACCCCACGTTGTTTTTTCCATATATCTCTCTTAAGTTTATTTTATCTCCTTTTTATTTTTTCTTTTAAAAAAAAATCTATTCACTTATTGGAGATATCAAATTGTCCGTAAAGTGTCCTACATTCTGAATTTGGCTGCTTATTGCTTCTTTTTGTTTAACTTGTTTATCTGTATTCCCTATTAATAGTAGTAGTTAGTCTAGAAGATTGATTAGATTCAGGTTTGATGTCATAAATTCACCCTTAAACCTAAAGAAGTTACTTTAACTGGATTTAGAATTCTAGGTTGATGGTAATTTTTTTCTTAGCACATTGAGGATGTTATTCTTTCTTCTGACACCCATTGTCGCTCTTGAAAATTGAGCCATTGGTTTGTTTTTCCTTTTTACGTGACATAATTTTTCCCTGGCTAAGATTCTGGGGGCAGGGGGGAAATCAAACACCAAAGAAGAAAAACCTATAATTTCTTTTTCTTCAGACAGCTTGGGATTTATTGTGCTTCCTGGATCTAAAAGTTAGTGTCTTTTACTAATTCTAGGAAATTCCTAGCTAATTTCTTATCAGGTGGTGCTGACAAATTCTAATCTGATGGTTAATTCTTGCATTGAGTTTCTAACTTCAATGAGTATATTTTTTATTTCTAAAAAGTGTTTTTTAATGCTCCCTGACCATTTTTATTGTCGTACTCCATCTAAGTTTCTCTTATTTTCTTTAAGTATGTTAAATATAGTTTTTTATAGTTCATGTCTAAACTATCTGATATTTGAAGCGTTTCTCTTTTTTCCTGCTGCCTGTGTTTTGGCCGCTTCTCAATTATCGTATGTGGTATATTTGTGTTGTATAGTTTTATTAACTGTGACCTCCTCAATTTACTTAGAACTTTATATGTGAGAATTTTTTGAGGCCTGGCTTGAACTTAAATTTTCCAGAGATTGGTCCATTTGTTCATATTGCTTGAGTGAACGCAGTGACACCTAGGACCCTCCTTAAGTGAAATTCTCTCAAGGATTTTTTGGACTACATGGATAATGTGAATTTGGACTGAAACCTAAGATTTTCTTTTTCTTCTATATCTGATGCCAAGGCCTAGGCTGGTACATTTTGTCACCCTCCTGTTCTGTATGGAATGTTTTCTTTTCTTTAAAACTTTTAATTACGGATTTCCAAACACTCAGGAGTTGAGGGCACTGTGAAGCCTCTCTATACTTATCACCCACCTTCAGTGATTCCCAATATTTTGCAATTTTTAATATATCTGTTCTTCCCTTTGCTTACTATTATAATTGAGTTTTGTTTTTCTGGAGCATGTTAAATCTAATATCTGACATATCACTTGACCTATAATTTGAGTCATACCTGTAGAAGAAAAGGACATCTAAGGTACAGCCAGCCTGACTCAGTGTGGAGCTAAAAGAGGAAGAAATGTTTCAGAGTAACAGATGTAGGAGATAATCCTTTAATAAAAATAAACTTTTAACAGATGTTTTTAGCTTTACTGTGATCACACCCTCCAAATTAACTATTTCTTGATATTTTCAGTGCTCTTTGACTATGAACAAGCTGGGACACACTTGTAGTTAAACAAGTTGGGTTTATAACTCATTGCAGTGAGGCAGAACATGTACCATGGTGAACTGTGAGACATCTCAGTAAGAGGGTGTGAGAAAAGAATGAAAGGATTTGGCCTTGTGTCGGGTGCTGTTTGGGGAAAGGTTCTGAACCAGATGTCAAGAAGCAGGGGTAGTTCTATGATTGACTACCTTTGTAAAGCTTAACCAGAAGGAGAGGAAACTGGACAGAGACCAAAGGTATCACTGATAAACAAGGAGCAGCCACTCATGTTAGTCACACAGGGGGTGGGGGGTGTTGGGTCCTTTTTGAGACCTGGATAATGTTAATGTTTTGTCTGTGTTCAGACATGATTACAGAGTAGTCTTGTTTTTTCTTTAATATATCATGGTAACGGAGTGGCCTTGTCTGCTGTTGCTCTTGTGAAATTGTTTATATTCAACAGGATAACACCTTGACCTAGCGATAGCACCAAGGCAGCACCTGGGTTTCAGGGGCTGCTTTTCTTTTTCCCGATGTCATATAATAACCTGTCTGTGCTCAGTTCACTCAAAATGTCTGAAAATGTGTTTTTTACAGTTAATGTTGTTAGAATCAAGATCTAAGGTACACAAGGCACAGTGGATAGTTTTGTGTCTCAAGTCTCTTAATCAGGAACAGTTCTCCCTTCCTCTTTCTCCCCCAAACTGGGTTTGGCTAATCGTATCCTAATAGTGTCATTTAACATGTCCCTCAGTCTCTCCTCTTACCCTTTTTCGATAAACTGCTGATTAGTTTAAATGATTTGTCAGCTTTTTTCGGCAAAAATATTTTATCGTTGTTGCTGTTGTTGTATCAAATCAGAACTCACATGATATCCAAATGCCTCTTTTGTGATGTTAAGATTTATCAGGTGATTTTGATATCCATTTGATCCTTCCTTTATAATGTTCTCCACCTTATTTAGAGAGTCTCAGATTTTCTCCCAATTAGTAAAACTCCTTATTTTCACTTCTCCGCCTTGTGGCTAAGATTAAGTGTAGTAATAAGATTCCTTATTAATGACAATAGGAGAAAAAAGTAACTTAATGGAAAAACTTGTTGTGTACCACTTTAAGTGATCAAAGTTATGACCAGTAATGAGACAAACTGGCATCATATGCCTCCTGCAGTGATGCACTGAGGACACACATCAATATGTACTAGTTCATCCAAAAATGTGCTCGCTAAATCTAATCAAAGAGAACATCAGATAAACCAAACTGAGGTACAGTCTAAAGTAATTTGGCCTGGACTTCAAATCTTCAAAGATGACGAAGGCTGAGGGACAGGTCCAGCTTTGAGGAATAGTTTGAGGGCATGAGCTGGATGGGAAATTTAAAAATAATTGCCATAAAGTTACCTTATTGGGCCAGTTTGTGAAATTCTGTGTATGGACTGTGTGGTAAAAAAATACTATTAAACCCATGTTAAGTGTTCCTGATTTTGATTATTGTGGTTATGTTTGAGAATGTCCAAGTTCCTGTGACATGCTGAAGTATGTAGTAGAACGGGGTTATGACATCTGCAGTTTCCTCTTAAATGGAGTCCTCTCAATATCACTCTTGCTGAAACACACACACACAGGAGAGAGAAAAGAAATGTGACAGAACTTTAATAGTTGGTGGAGAGTCTGTGTGGAGAGTATATGGAAATTGATCATATTCTCCCTATTCTTTGAGTTTGAAATTTTTTCAGAATTAAAAGTTGAAAATGAACATCTCCATTCACATTTCACTCAATATTTTAGTAGCTATCGATTGTTGCCTAGATCCATTCATTCAGTAGCAGTTGTGGAGTGGTGACTTTCTGATTCTAGCATTTTCTTCATAATAAAGGAGGCTTCTAATAAAGCATCTGTGATTCTTCATAAAGAAGACTTTCCCCTAGCACAGCTTTTGATAATCATAAAATACTGTTCCCAAAGGAGGGGCGATACATGCTTGATTCTTTTCCTTTTATGAATTGTCAGAATAATGACTTAATGTCCTGGCCCCCTTCAGTAGTAACCACTGAGGTTTCTTTTTTTAAGTATTACTAACTCATGATTTTGTTTTACATCTGATGTATTTCAATTGACTGCAGTCATAATTCTTCATGAAATTGAACCTTTTTAAGTTATCACCTGTGTCTTTTTGACATGACTTCATTAGTCATGGTAGGCTCTTTGCTTTCTGGATGTTCCAGGCTCATCTAGAACATTTCCTGTTCTACGCTAGACTCCGCTATTTCCCAAATGAGTCCTGGTTTCTTTCACGAGCAAGTGGCATTTAGAGGCATTTGAGCACTAGAGGGACTCATGGCTCCTGAGTGTTACTAACTAGGCATTTTCAGTAGCGTAGTCTAGAAAGAAATTTAAAAAGAAAAAATAGTAAGTACATACTACATTCCCAATTCCTAATTGTTCTTGGCTAGGGAGGTAAAACCTTAACAGTGAACTGTGCTATATGTAAGTATGTGTGCATATGTACGTGTGAGGCTAGCACGAGGAAGCTTCCAGGGCTGTACGTCGAGTGTCTGTCAGGCCTAGACTCTTATGGCTTCTTTCTTTTCCTCTGCCTCTGCTTGCTCAGAACTCTGCCTGGCCAGGAGGGAGACACAGAAAAGGAAGAATGGCTGCAGGATTGCTGACATCCTGGTCACAGGTATATCGAAATTATTCAGTTCCCAAAAAACACCACTGTTCCCAAAGGACACATCTCTTGCCCATGACTCATAGCTTCATAGCCCTACTGGGCAGGCCTCAGACTTCTATTACTATAATTTCGTTGATTTTTTTTTTCAGTTTTTCCTCCAGGTTGAGTATTAGTTCCATATTCTGTGGGTTGCTATGAAGCAAAAGAGAGATTTTTCGCTAGGAAAATCGTTCATTTTCCAAATATTTTTCTCATCCTGCACTGCGCTCCATCTGTATTGGATCTTGAATAGGACTGCAAGAGTTCTCAGAATCTAGTTGCGGAAATATTAGGTCAACTGTGTGTTAGAAAAGCTGCCAAAACCATAGCCTGAATAAGATGGTCCAGGGAGTGAGAGCGAAAGACGAGAGTTTCAAGAATTGAGCCCTGGGGCAGACAGCGAGAGGCCTCCAAAGAACGTCTGAGCTTTCTGTGCACTGATCCTTCCCCTGCCCTGGCAGCCTCACCCACCGTCCCTCTTATTCAGTGTTAGAGATGGTCCCTGGCTGAGCCAGAATGTGTGTGTGATGTTTCAGGACTTGGTGACCTTTGAAGAAGTGGTGGTGGACTTCTCGCAGGAGGAGTGGGCACTGCTGGACCCTGCTCAGAAAATCCTGTACAGAGATGTGATGCTAGAGAACTTAAGGAACCTGGCCTCCGTGGGTAAGGTCGGCTTCATTCCTTCATTCCTTCGTGCAGCAGATAGTTTATCACTTACTGTGTTCTGTGATCTGTGAAAAGAATGACATTATGTGATGAACACGAAAAGAATGGTCCCTGCCCTTGCAGGGCAGTCTCATGGCTTCCCATGAGAATGCACTGATTTCGTTTTCTCTGTCATTAAAAGATGTAGGTAATTTGCATTGTGTTTCTGGTCTTGGCCCAGATTTCAAGGGTCAGCTCCACATGGGACACGGAGTACAGGTGCATGTTCAGGGGCCTAGTGAAAGATCTCTGATCTGATCTGTCTGCTGCTCCTAAAGCTGCACTTGCCTGTCTGCTTCAGACCAAAGTGTGGGAATCCATTTTGTGAAAGATTTCTCGTCTCCTTCACACCCCCACCCCCAAATCACATGCCTTTCCCCAGGGGCAGGTTATCATCTCTGCAAACACAGTCTGATCACTGAGTTGGAGCAGGAAGAACTGAGGACAGAGGACAGAAGTCTCCGAGATGCCCGATCAGGTGAGCCCCAGACAGAAAGGAGTCATTGTGTGGAGCAGCTGTAGCCAGTGAGCGTGGTACATTAGGGAGGGAGTGTCAGTCAGTGCGGGACACAGATGCTGAGGCCCTTCCATGAGCTTTCCTCTTTCACCATCTCTCCATTCGTAGTTTGGTCTCAGAGAAAAGACTTTTTAAATTCCTCTTTCAGTTTCACATTTCCTTGAATACTTTTTGTTCAGTTCTCCCTACTTTACTTTCCAGGTAATACCGTCTTACTGTCTCAAACCTCCAGAATCTGTTCTAAGTAAAACACCTCCCATTTCTGTTGCTTGTTCCTATCACTGACATCTCCTCCAAGAACCAAGTTCCTAAAATAATTTCTCTGGTCTTTGGGTACATCTTCTCTTCATCTATATTTAGTGTTATTATTTGAAAACAAATCCATAGGGTACTTGCCTCTTTTTTTCTTTTACCCTGCTTTTTCTCCTGATAGTTATATAAATTTTTCTTCATTCAATTTCAGACTGGGATACTCAACTTAAATCAAAACACACAATTCCAATACAAAATGTTCCTAGGGGGAAAACTTCTAATGACATAAAAACGGTAAGATTCACTAGGAATGATTCCTGGTTTTTATATAGGAGAAGTGAATTTCAGTGAATCAAAACAGCAGCACCACGTACACAAGGGGAGAGAGTTGAGGCAAGTGCATTCACTCACCAGAAAGCTGTCTTAGGAAAGACTTTATGAATCTCGCAAAATTGGAGAAATCTCCAATCCTACCTCCACCCTTGCTGCCTTGCAACAAGCAGCTTCTCAGACCATATCAAGGAGTAAACATTTACTTAAGTGTGATTTTGTTAAGTGTTTAATATATAATTCATTCTTTACTCGTTATTACAAAAACTAAATTTAGGGTGCTCTTTGATGGGAGTGAATACAGTGGAGCCTTGGGAATAACATTCAGCTCATTCAACTTGAAGGTATTAATAGGGCAAATTGTACATGTGCCCTAAAATTAAAAATGTCAGTCACAATAATGCACTTCCTATATTTGTCGATCCACATGGAAAAGAATTCTCATAAGCATAATGAAAGTGAGAAAGCCTTTAGTCAGCTCTTATTCCTTATTCAACAGGCACCAACTCATCCTGGTGAGAAACCTTTGGAATTTGATCATTATGGAAAATTCTTCAGAAAGAACTGTCACCTTATTTGTCCAAGATATTTCAAGGGAGAGAAATGCTACAAATATAAATATGGGAAAGACTTTGGCCATCGCTCAACTCTTATGAGTCATTTGAGAACTCACACTGGAGAGAAAATTCTTGAATTCAATGATCGTGGCAAAGCTTTCAATGAAGAGGCCTCCCTTAGGAAACACTTAGGAACTCCCCCCAGAGAGAACGCGTATGAGTATAAGCAGTGTCTTGTGCCCTTCGGTTTACACTCTTCCTTTTTAGGACATGAGCAAATACCTATTGGAGAGAAACTCTGTGAATGCAGTGACAATGGAAAAAGATCTTCCCTTAGTGTCCACAAGAAGTTGTGTACTGTAGAGGAAAGCTCAAAATGTAATGAACACAGGAAAGTTTTCACTGGCCCCTTGTCCCTTCAGAAGTGTGCGAGACCTCACACTGGAGAGAAACCTTATGAATGCAGTGACTGTGGGAAAGCCTTTATTTTTCACTCTTCCCTTAAGAAACATGTGAGATCGCACACTGGAGAGAAGCCTTACAAGTGTAATCATTGCGGAAAATCCTTCAGCCAGAGCTCTCATCTTACTGTGCACAAAAGAACTCACACTGGAGAGAAACCCTATGAGTGTAAGGAATGTGGCAAGGCTTTTACTGTACCTTCATCCCTGCAGAAACACATGAGAACCCACACTGGAGAGAAACCCTATGAATGCAGTGACTGTGGGAAAGCCTTTATTGATCAGTCATCCCTTAAGAAACATAGAAGATCTCACACTGGAGAGAAACCTTATGAGTGTAATCAGTGTGGGAAATCCTTTAGCACAGGCTCCTATCTTATTGTGCACAAGAGAACACACACTGGAGAGAAAACCTGTGAATGTACAGAATGTGGGAAGGCCTTTAGGAATTCCTCTTGCCTAAGGGTACATGTGAGAACTCACACAGGAGAAAAACCCTATAAATGTATTCAGTGTGGAAAAGCATTCAGCACCAGCACTAACCTAATAATGCACAAGCGAATACATACAGGGCAAAAACTTTATGAATGAAATGACCATAGGATAGCCTTTAGTGGTCCTTCACACCTCACTCCTTATTGTAGAACTCACACTGGAGAGAAACCTTACGACCAATGTAGAAAGCCTTTAGGCACAACTCTTAAGTTGTACTGGAACCACCTTATAAAAAATTACAGTTATATGATTGCCTTTATCAGTGACTATTTATCCTTAAAATTTGACATTAATTGATGAGTATTAAATGTTATGTAGCACTCTAAATTCCCCTTGATTTACACAAAAGTTTTGATAATGCTTTCATTGTAATTTAGTACTAAATATTGTCCAGTTCTCATCAAGATGTCTAGGACCTACATTTAACAATGTATTTTTTAATGTGCAGACTGTGCATATTTTAGTTACAGATTTCTAATTTAATTGTATTATACATAGAATGCACGGTCTTCATGATAGATTCTAAATGACATAGAATCAAACAAAATTGTTGGAGACTTGCTGTGTGTGTGGCCTAATGTGTCAAATGCAGCAAGTTACTGTCCCAACATCCATTGCTCCCTTCCTTCCCTAAAGTAACAGAACTACAGTTGTGTTCAAGTTGGCAGTGTGGACAACTTTTGAAGGATTCATCCAGCTTTCTTTGCAGCTGTGAGTGCCCATGAGCCCATAGTCTTGGCCAGTGGGAAAATAGTGAGAGGGCACTAGAACCCATGGAAATGGGAGCGTGTCATCTGGCATTTTCTCAACCGTTTGCCCTTTATCTTACATCTTCTTTCCTAGAAAATAGAGCAATAGGATGGCAGTCATAGGCTACTGAATATACAACAGGGACATACAGTATTATTTGGCTATCCCAACCCTGGGTTGCTTATTTCTGGACTTCATGTAATGAAAAAAAAAAATAAACTCCTAACTGGTTTAAACCACTCTTGTGGGAAGATTCCGTTACAACGGATGTCATATGTAGTCAGGTTTTAGGAATCCTTCAAGTATGGTTAAAAACAATGTATAGTCTGTCATTGCTGGGTATAATAGTCTCAGTGTATCTGATGGATAAATCTGTGTTTTTTAAATCTGTATCATTACAAACCTTAGCACATGGATCTCTTTTATCGAGAGAAATATGTTTAAATGCCCCACTATGATTGTGGGTAGTCAGATTATTTTTTAAATTCTGCCCCTCTTGGTATATTTTGAGGCAGTATATTGGTATATTTGGGTGCATACAAATGTCATTTGTTGTTTCTGATAAATTGTTCTTTTCATTCTTATATAGTGCTCATTCTTTTTCCCTAATAACTAATGTTTATTCATTTACTTGATATAAATGTGAGCTCTTGACTTAGCTAATGTCATTTTTTTCTTACCAGTTTGTAAGGACAACCACTTACCTTTCCTTGGCACTATGTTAATTATGATGGCCCTTGCAACACCAAGAGGGATCTCCTTGGCCGTGACATTGATCTCCTGTGGGAGACAGACAAATCAGGAAGTCCCCAGCAGCCTTACCTATCAAAGATTCCAGCAGCCCTCGGTATCTCTCTATTGTTCCTTGCTTTGCTTCTGTTGAAATTTGTTCCCCAAACTACTGGGATGTGAGAGGTCTCATCTTGAGATTAGTGGCTCAGTTTAGTTTTCACTAAACGTGAAAAAGGAAAGGGGACAGGAACATTTTGTTCTCACTCCCCCTAAGAAACCTCAGTTTTCTCAAGTCAGTTTGAAAATCTCCTTGTCAATGTACTTGGGCTTTCTTGAGTGCCACTGTCTGTCAACATGTGAGAGCATCTTCCTGCAAACTAAATGCTTATAAAATCAGGATTCCCCCACGCAGCTTGCTTGGATGTAGACTCCAGTCCCTTTGAGTTGATAGGGACAGTCTGGAAAGGGAAGCCACAGCTCACGGCAGGGGCCACTCAGAACCACCAGCAGCTCATCAGGTAAACACCTAAAAAAAAGGAAAAAGAAAGACAGGAGACCAAATGTATAAAGACCAGGGCTTCATGTAGCAATTCCCCCCTTCCAGAAAAAGAACTTTAGGTACTAAGTAACTGTCAGGTCTAGCAAACATAATGGTAGTCTTAGATTGCTTACTGATTTAAAAACAACAATGAAAAATTAAACCATAGATACCAGAGAGAAAATAAAAGGTAAATAAATAAAATATGTACATATGTAACTACTATAAATGCATATAAATTATATATGCACAAAACTAAAAGACCCATAATTCAAGCCAATATTTATATATTTGTATGAAACAAAATTTATATATATGTATTAAATTATGTACTCAAAACTTATGTTATATGTGCATGTACAATTATATAACAAATATGTAACAAAATTTATATATTAAAAAATTTATATATCGAAAAGATAAAAAGGGAGAGTGATTGGCTTTGTGCCTCCACAATATAAGTTCTAAATTGAATTGAACATCTGCTAAAATATTCTAGTTGACAGAGCTTCATAGACAATATGGAACTCAAATTATGGTTTACTGGGGACCCCACTAAATTCAAACATTTCCCTTATAATTATTAAAAAGTAAAAATAGAGAAAAATGGATGTACCTCACTTTAACTATTACCTTGCCTAAATTTCCCATAGTCATTGTACCCAGTGCCCCAAAATACCCCATCTTAGGCATAGATCCCTGACACAATGAAAAATAAATTTAAGGTAAGTCTTTGACCCTTATGAATTTTTTTGATGAAATGTTATTCCATGGAAGCTTAGTCAAAATCGTTAATATGGCCCAACATATGTTAAAACTGGGCCTTCAAGATTTAAAACTTATGTAAACATAATAAAGACGTGCTTATCTCTACTGCTTCATATAATAATTCAGTTTTACCCACTTTAAAAACAAAATCGTATTCATCCCTTGGGATTAACTGAGTAAACTGCAATGAGAGTTCCTATATTATGTGAATGGCACTGCTAACCACATACAGGATGAAACAGTGGAATATTACTGCTTCCCATCTTATACCGATATACAAAAAGTAATAGATCAAAGACAAACCCTAAGACCTAAAACTATAAAATTTCTAGAAGAAAACACAGGCGGAAAGCTTCATGACATTGGGTTCGGCAATGGGTTCTTAGATGTGATAACAAAAACACCTTGCAACCAAAGAAAAAATAGATAAATTGGAGTTTGATCAAAGATGTTTTGTACTTCAAAGGTCAATCATCAAATACTTTATTTGGTCAATCATTATATAATACTTTATAAAGGTCAATCATTAAATACTTTAGTGCACCAAAGGACACATCGAGAAAGTGAAAGGCAACCCATGACATGGGAGAAAATATTTGCAATCCATATACACAAAAAGAAATATACAGAATATATAATGAACACTTATAACCCAACAATAAAAAGACAATCCAATTTTAAAATGGACAAAAGATTTGAACAGATTTCTCCAAAGACATAAAATGGCCGGCAAGTACATGAAAGTCATCAATATCACAAGTCGTTAGGGAAATGCAAATAATTACAATGAGATACCACTTCTTACTACTAGGATAGCTAATATACAAAAAAATGACAATCAGCGTTTGCAAGGAAATGAAGAAATGGGAACTCCATATACCGATGATTAGAATGTAAAATGGTGCAGCCACTTTGGAAAACAGTCTAGTAGTTCTTCAAATATCAAACGTGGTTACTTTATGACCCAGCAATTCCACCCCTGGTTAGATACCTGTAAAGTGCATCGTGGAATGCTGCATCACTTCTGGTTGCGTCTGTGAGAGTATTTCAGGAGCATCTGAATTGATAGACTGAGCATAGCATATTGTCCTCCCCAAAGTGGGTGGCCATCATCCAGTCTAATTTAGCGCCTCATTAGAACAAAAAAGCAGAGGAAGATTGAGTTTTCTTTTGCTGCCTGTTGAGCTGGAATAATGATCTCCTGCCCTTGATATCTCTGCTTCTCAGGCTTTGGACATAGAATGGAATCTACACCATTGGATGGCTTTCAGGTGTTTGAACTGCATCTGCTTTCCTAGGTCTCTTGATTGGGGATGGTAGAACATTAGACTTCTCAACCTCCATAGCCACGTGAATAGTTCCTTACAATAAATATCATGTATGTGTGTGTGTATGTGTGTATGTGTGTGTGTGTGTGTGTGTGTGTGTGAATAGCAGTGCCATTCACATATTCTATATATAAATGTATATAAAAGATCTTTCTGATCTCACCATAAGGTTCAGGGCTATAAGTTCTGTTCCTCTGAAGAACCCTGACTAAAACAATACCCAAGAGAAACTAAATGTTTGCATGAAAAAATATATGTGAATGTTCAGAGCAGCACTACCCAAGTATCCATCAACTAATGAAACGTAGTATATCCACATAATGGAATATCATTCAGCAACAAAAAGGAATGATATATGCTAAAACATGAAACTTCAAAACATGCTAAGTGAAAAGAAGCTATTGGCAAAAGATTGTATGACTTCATTTACATGAAATGTCCCAAAAAGGCAAATCTATAGAAACAAAGTTCGTTTGTAGTTGCCCAGATGTTAAGGGAAGAGGAAAATGGGGGTGTGACAGTCAAAGGGTTCTTTTGGAGTGATGAAAAGGTCCTAAAATTGTGTTGGTTACACAACTCTAAACTTAAAAAATTTTTTGACTGTTAAAGTGTCAAATGCATAAATTGTAGGATATGTGAATTATATCTCAATAAAACTTCAAAAAAATGATAGCTACATCATTCGGAGCATAAAATATTTAAAGTCTGAATCACCTAGAGCAGTAGCATACAACATATATTAGCTACCATTATATTTTTACCACTAAATACTAGAACTTAACATTAAATTATAATCAAAAGAATATAAT
>NW_011889172.1:195910-207168 GCF_000151845.1 Pteropus vampyrus
AATGCACATGACCAACTCTTGATAAAATGTGTTAAGTCGGGGTTTAAAAATCACAAAGGTCATCCACCAAAAACCAGAGGAAACATGATTACTGGGGAAACTTTAGATCTGAGGAACTGAAGAATGCTTGGTATCAATGCTATTTCAAAAACACCACCACCACCACCACCACCAAAACCGGAAAAAATATGTATATTTGCCGAAAATATCATTACACTGAAAACCCAAAAGAAATCAGAGTTTAGCACGGTGTCCAAATAAAGGCCTAATAACGGGACTGATGGGAGGAGACAGACCACTTCATGGATTGGCAGGATTATCAATAAGGGAGAATCAGTGTAAAGGCCCTAGGAACCAGGGTACAGGCAGGTAGCGAATCTTTTCAGGTGCTTGCTGTGGGGTGGGTCCCTACCGGCAGGCTCACTCTTGATTACTGAATATTCAGCTGCCCAAATAGGCATCAGGTCCCTTCGCACCTCCAGCCGTGCCCATGAGGCTGGTTCTAGCTTCAACTTTTGAGTCCGGGCCTCCATCCCTTTTTCTTGAAGGGCCATGTTTTGAAGTTTTATCGGGATGTACAGGGCCGTCGGCCCGCGCCGAGCCTACCGGGGCCAACCGCACCCAGCCCGTAGCAAACTGGAATTCCTCTGGCGTGGCCGTTCAGGTGGGCTGCTCCGACTGTCCGCCCCGCGCCCCGCGCCCCGCGCCAAGGGGGGAACCGGAAGTGACATTCCCCGTTCCTGCGACGTCTTTTCGGCGTCGCACCCCGCGCATCTTAAAGTATTTTACGTGGATGGTGGTGCGGCCGACGCCGGTTTCTGTGGGGCCGACGGGAAGGATGGGAAAGCGGGCAGAGACGGGGATCAAAGGACGGTTTTGGCCCCTGCTCCGAGACCTGGCTCCCGCGGGGCCGTGGGCCCTGCCGGCACCGCCGGGACCTGGAGGGCGCTCGGGCCGTCAGTCCTCGGAGCAACCAGGCCGCGAAACGGCGTGAGGGCGCTTCCGCGGGGTCGTTCGATCCACCATGCTCCCCTCTTCAGAGTTTTCCAGAGCAGCTTTTATGACTCTTCGCCAGGAATCGGTTAACGCGTGCCCTCGAGTCCTCACCGACCTGGCGATTCTGTTGAGCGCGCGGGGGGAAAGTTGGTTCAAAAGAACCTCTCTTTCCTTTTGGACTGCAAAGGAATGTTTCACCTGAAACTTTGACTCTGCGGGCTCTTTGTTTTGATATATTCGGGTAGAGATATAGTAGGCTTCCTTAGATGTCTGTGATGTGCATATTTCTGTGTAGAAATACAAGCGAATGTAGACCACAGGTCTTTAAAGAGAAACAAGAATACTCACCTGTCTCCTCATCAGAATGTCAAGCCTGTACACCCCCGCAAAACTTTAAAACATAGGCCTTCAAGAAAAAAGGGATGGAGGCTTTTTTCCTTCGGAATAATTGAACTTATTAACAGGATGTTTGCCCTAAGTATATATTATTTCACGTTTTTCGTTAGAAAAATCTTAAACCTAAATATGAACGTCCAGTGCAATGAATGTCTGTTGAAGTTGATTCACCCATTTTTAGCATATTGCATCTTTACGCTCTCTGAAGAAATACATTTTCTGGTACATTGATACTTGACCTTTAAACACTTGGTAAGGCATCTCCTGAAGATAAAGACTTTGTGCTAATAAAATCACAATGCTATTACTTCACGCCAAGAAAACCGAAAATAATGTCATTATTACGGACACGGGTCCTCGTCCCTCTCAGGATAGAAATTAAGAGAATGGGCGAAACAGATTTGCAGAAGGAAAAGTTTATTAAAGCGAGAGCTGGATGCACCAAGGGAACACCCACCAAAAGAAAATGTATGTGGCTCCCCAAGGTCTATTGGCATAGTGTTTTTATGGGCTTTTGGGGTTAGGGGCTGGGTTACCTTTAATTGAGGGGAGAAATAGTCATAAGTTTTCCTGGAAGGAAGTGGGGATTTCTGGGAATTGGGTTGCTACCCACTTTTTGATATTATAGGAGCTGCACGGGATCTGTCATGGCGCCGCTGGGTGTGCCAGGGTGGTAATGAGGATAGATCAACCAGAGGACAGTTCTTCCAGCTGTTGTGCATGTGTGGTTTTGTGGCCTTTTCCCAAATCTGATTACATCTCTATTGCAGTTACTGTTCCAACCGTTTTGGGTTTTTTTGGTGGGAAGGTTTGGTTCAAGGTTACTTCCCCAGTGTAGGTTACAACTAAGTGACTACCAACCACATCATCTACTATCTGTTCTGTGTAAAAACTAAAATCCTCCACATTGTTACCAAATAAACTTTTAGGTGTTTTTGGATTTAGAATGCAATCATAGTTTATATGTGGCCATTTTTGATGTCTTTTAGTCTCTCAATCTAAAGCACAGGCTATTGTTTCTCCTTTATATTGATTTTTTTTTTTTTTTGGTGTCACACATTTTTAGAAATGCACATTATTTTTTCTTTTTCATTGAGGTATAATTGCCATATAGCATTCTATTAATTTCAGGTGTACAACATCATTTGGTATTTGTATATATTCTGAAATGATCACCACAGTAAGTCTAGTTAACATTTATTACCATACATAGCTGGAAATTTGATGAGAACATTTAAGATCTACTCTCTTAGCAACCTTCAATATTCAACACAGTATTATTTACGATAGTCACCATTACATCCCCAGGACTTATTTTATAACTGGAAGTTTGTACATTTTGACTACCTTCACACATTTCTCCCACCCCACCTCTGGCCTCTGACAGCCACTAATCTTTTCCCTATATTCATGTGCTCTAGTTGGTTGGTTGGTTTTAGGTTTCAGGTGTAAGTAAGATCATATGGTATTTTTCTTTCTCTGACTTTACTTAGCATAATACCCTCAAGGTCCATTCATGTTATTACGAATGGCAAGATTTCCTTCTTTTTTATGGCTGAATAATATACCAGTGTGTGTGTGTGCGCGCGCGCGCAAGTGTGTAACATTTTCTTTATCCATTTATCTGTGGGCACTTAGGTTGCTTCCATATCTTGGCTATTATAAATAATGCTGCAATGAATGGAGGCGCATATCTTTTCAAGTTAGTGATTTTGTTTTCTTCAGATAAATGCCCAAAAGTGAAGTGGTTAGAAATACAATAGTTCTATTTAATTTTTTGAGGAAACTTCATTCTGTTTTTCATAGTGATTGCACCATTTTACATCCCCACTAACAGTGCAGGAAGATACCTTTCCTCTACATCCTTCCCAACACTTGTTATTTCTTGTCTCTGATACCAGCCATCCTAACAGGTATGAAGTGAGAGCTTATTTTAGTTTTGATCTGCATTTCTCTTACAAGTAGAAATGTCGAGCACCTTTTCATATGCCTGTTAGCCATCTGTATATTTTAGTTGAAAAAAATGTCTATTCAGAACATTGCTCATTTTTTTAACCAATTTGGGTTTTTTTGCTATTGAATTATATAAGTTCTTTATATATTGTGGATATTAACCTCTTATCAGATATATGGTTTACAAAAATGTTCTCTCATGCTGTAGGTTATCTTTTCGTTTTGTTGATGGTGTCCTTCACTGTTAGAAGTTTTTTAGTTTGCTATAGTCCCACTTTATTATTATTATTATTATTATTATTATTATTATTATTATTATCTGGTCACCTTTGTTTTTGGTGTCAAATCCAAAAAATCATCTCCAAGACAAATGTCAAAGAGCTTACTACCTGTGTTTTCTTCCTTGGAATTTTATGACTTCAGGTCTTACATTCAACTTTAATCTATTTTGAGTTAATTTTTGTGTGTATAAGATAATGGTCCAGTTTTATTCTTTTGCATGTTGCTGTCCAGTTTCCCCAACACCATTTGTTGAAAAGATGTCCTTGCCCCCATTGTACATTCTTGGCTCCATTGTTATAAATTAATTGACCATAGTTGTGAGGGTTTATTTCCAGAATCTTTCTTAAATTCCATTGATCTATGTGTTAGGTGGAAGTGTGTGAATACCATGTTGCTTTGATTACTATAGGTTTGTGATTTAAATTAGACAGGATGATTCCCCAAGCTTTGTTTTTTCCAAAATTGTTTTGGTTATTCGCAGTCTTTCGTGGTTCCATACAAATTTTTGGATTTTTTTGTTCAATTTCTGTGAAAATTCCCCTGGAATTTTGATAGGGATTGATTGAATCTTTATATTGACATGGGTAGTAGGGATATTTTAACAATAATTCTTTCAATCTATGAGCACAAAATATCTTTCTATTTATTTGTGTTTTCTTAATTTCTTTCATCAGTTTCTTAAAGTTTTCAGTGTATAGGTCTTACACCTACTTGGCTAAATTTATTCCTCAGTATTTTATTTTTTCGAATGCAATTAAAAGCGGAATTGTTTTCTTAATTTTTCTTTCTGGTAGTTTGTTACTAGTGTGTAGAAAACAACTGATTTAGTTGTCTCTTATGATCCTTTTTATTTCTGTGGTAATGGTTGTAAGATCTCTTCTCATATTTAATTTTATTTGAGTCCTCTTTTTTTCTTGGTAACTCTAGCTAAAGCTTTGTTTATTTTTTGTTTATTTTTTCAAGAAAATAGCTATTTTGTTGATCTTTGCTATTGTCTTTTTAGTCTTTCATTTATTTCCATTCTGATGTTATTTCCTTCCTTCCACTATCTTTGGACTTCATTTGTTTTTCCTTTAATAGTTTCTTGAGGTGTAAATGCAGGTTATTAATTTGAACATTTTGATATTTCTGATTTTATTTTTATAGTGTGTTGAAAAGTTTACTTCATTTCTTGTATTTCCTGTCAACTGGCCAGTGGGTCCCGAACAGCAGTTGGTGAACTTTCCTTTTTGAAAAGGGCCAAATAGGAAGTACTTTATGCTGTGCAGGCTGTAAAGTCTCGAATTAGTTAGTTCTACCTTTGTATGGGGAAAAGAGTCATAGATCTTAGTAAGAAAATGGTTATGGCTATTTTCCCATAAAATTTTATTTATGAAAACATGCCTGTACATCGTACTTTGCCAACTCTTAGTCTAGAGGCTTCAAAAGATTATTTACAAACTACTTTGTAGGTAAAAATTGCATTTCATCAGGAAGGTACAGATTTATATCATCCTTCTATTAGTGATTCTATGTTTGATTACCTAAGGTAGGGATCACAGAGCCCTTTCTTTTAAAGATAAACTTTTTCTTTTTCACATGTGGGATGATGTTCTGACACTCAGAATATCTTGTTCCCCAGCAATCTTTCTAACAATTTTTCTAGCATCCCTCAGTAAGTAGCAGCGATCTCTATATATTGTTTCATAGTTGCAGAGGTGCATTTTCAGAGCAAGATTTTTAGGTTGGTATTCTAGGTCTAAAGGCAAATACATATTTAATTTTTCTGGATATATAAATTTCTTCCATAGATCTTGTGCCATTTGGTAGTTTCTGAATTAACTTCAAAATATGTTTCAAAATTATTCTGGAAAAACATAAGGAACACATTTTAGGTTGAACTTGCAAGACACTTGTTTTTAAAAGACCATTCAGTCACTTTCTTCCTGAGTAAAAATATGCACATGTATTCGGTTGTGCAGACATTTTATGTGATTCCTGTTTGCTTTTTATATTGTAGTTCTATCTCGTGTGACTTCAATTTGTGCATGGCTGTACTGTAACATTTTTGTGGAGAATGACAATTTTTTGACAATCCACAGATGATCTTTGAGTTACTTTAATGAGCTAGGCTATGTGCCAGGGAGAGGGCAACAATGGCCATCAAAGCAGAGATAGTACTTCCATTATGAGCCTTACAGTCTATTTAGGAAGCCATATTTTAAATGACTGCTAGGAAGATTGCTACCTGGACATAATAATGGCTTAATATGGCCGGCGGAGGATGGGAGAAGGGGAGATGTATTTAGAGGGGTTGATACGTAAGTTGAAAATGAAAGCATGGATATGATTTAGCTAGTCAGGTTGTTGAGCTAGGGCAAGTGTAGAGTGAATGAGAACATTTCAGATGAAGGGAACTTTGTGAGCAAAATACCAGAGCAGTTGAGAGCTTAATGTATTTCTTAAGCTGAGGAAAGAGTTGGCTGCAGCAGAGCAGAACCAGAAAGTGGTGAGAGGTAATTTGGACAGTAGGAGCAGAACCAGAGGAATTATATACTCTGGACTATATTCTAAGGTCATGGGAAACTTATGAAATATTTCAAGCAAGGGAATAATTTTAATCTACTTAAGTACAATATCTAAACTCCTAGTTTGAGAATGCTCTTCAGGAAATGTGAGAATGAATGCATGGACTCAGCACAGAAGCTCATGATGAATAAGTTTTAAAACATGATGGTAACATATAACTTAATTATTATCAGGAAAAGAAAATAAATGAAATTATTCGAGACTTTTATAGAAGGTAAAATTAAGAGAATTTTAATTACTAGATGGTTATTCCTTCATCTGTTGATTTACTAGAGGACATTTTGCACTTAGTGCTTGAATGATTGATTAAGACATAGTGAAAAAATTTAATCCCTCAAATTTTGTCACAGTCTAACTGGATATTCTGTTTTCTAAAGACTAAATTGCAATGTTAACTTCTAAGAACTTGTATATAGAATAAAAACGGGAAGGAGATAGAATCGAATCGTAGTTATATAAACATATGCATGTAAACAAGAATATACATATAATAAACAAAGAGAAAACATAAAACTACTGCAGCTTTTGTATCAGTAATTGGTCTTGAGGTTGTGGTTGATATCCATGGGTTACTTCTTCAACAGCCAGTTGAAGGATGAACTTCATGAGTGTCTTCCAGATTCCACTCATGCGGTCTTTAGTGATGTAAAACATAAATGGAGCCACTTTAAAATGGAGTCAGAGCTGCCATCCTAGAGGAACTGCCTTACACGTCTTATGCATCAAACCTCTGAATGTTAAAACGGGGCTAAAATAACCTTCGGACAGAGCCTAAAGCAACACTGTGTTCTAAAAAATTATTTTCGGAGATAACAAGAAAGCAGATATGACTACAGAACTCAGCTTGAAAATTAAAAACATTGTTTGGAATTCATGTCACTACATTAGCTTATCTGCACCAATAAAAATGCCTTCCTTCTATTAATTGTTCTCCTTCCCTTTCCCCTAAATTCTAACTCACACACATCTCCCATGCTGAGCTGAAAAATAACCTCCCAAGACGTTTGTGTACCATTTTCCAGAATATGTGAATGTGTACTTTAGATGGTAAAGGCTCTTTGAAGGTGTAATTAAATCAAGGATCTTCAGATGAGGTTATCCTGAATTATCTGGGTGGACTCAATGTAATTACAAGGGTCCTTATAATAGAGTTAAGTAAGGAGGGCTAGAGAGAGATTTGAAGATGTTATACTGTTGACTCTGAAGAAGGTGACTTTGAGGAAGGCACCATAAGCTAAAGAATGCAGGGGGCCTTTAGAATTTGCGAAAGGCAAAGAAACAGATTCTCCTCTAGAGATTCCAGAAAAAAGTAGCCCTGCTGATACATGTTAGACTTCTGACCTCCGGAGTTGTAAGGTAATAAATTTGTGTCATTTTAAGCCACTAGAGTTATGGTAATTTGTTATAGCAGCAATAGGAAATGAATAAACCTCTCTACTCAAATCTCTCTGTCTTATTGCCACTGAGTAGTCAAGTCCCATTATCTCTTCCCCTGGACTACTTCAACAGCCACCTAACTGTGCCCTCTGCCTCCAATTTCTCCCATTCGCAGCAATCCTAAATTTTTCATATTATACCTGTGGTTATGGCATGGCCCTGGTGATCAATTGCGTTTAAAATCCTCACTATGTCAAAGTAGACAATAGTCTGTCCTCCATCTACATATCTAGGCTTATTTCTAATAAATTAGTCATAATTCCAAATATTCTCCTGAAATGCCTTCCTGTTGAATATCTCCCTGCTTATGTACATATGGTTCTGTTTTCCTCTAGTTCCCACTCTCCTATCCTCTTTACTTTCTACCCAAACCCATTCTCCAGTTAAATTTCTACTGATTGTTTGTTACTTAATGCTCAAGTATATTCTCCCATTAGAAGTTGTCCCTTAATTCCAAATGTTGGTGGAGATATGGGAACCTGGAACTTCCATTCATTACTGGTGGGAATGTAATAGGTACAGCCACTTTGAAAAACAGCTTGATGAGTTTCTTTTCTTTTTTCTTTTATTCTCTCACAATTTAGGAGACAAGAAGTCTAAAATCAGGGTGTCAGCAGGGTTGGCTTTGAAAGAGGATCTGCTCCACCCGCTTCTTCCAGCTTCTGGTGGATATGGGCAGTTCTTGACCTTTTTTGGCTTATGGCTGCATCACTCCAGTCTCCCCCTTGGTCTTTACATGGCCTTGTTCTCTATGTCTTTGTGTGTCCTTTTCTCAGTCTGGCAGTTTCTTAAAGTTTAAACAAATTTATTATATGACCCAGTAATTACACTTCAACTTATCACCCCAATGAAATGAAAACACAGGTCAACACAGAGACATGTATACAAATGTTAATAATAGCATCAGTCAGTCATAATAACCCCAGACTGGAATATCCAAATAGCTATCAGCTGGTAAATGGATTAAAAAACATATGGTACAACCATATAGTATTCATACATTCGAATATTATTCTGCAATTATAGGGGACAAAATATACTAATATATGTTTTCTACATGAATAACTCTAAAAGATCATTATGCTAAAATACAAAAGATTATGCCAGATACAAAAGGTATAATACTGTATGATTCCACTGATACATCTAGAAAAGGCCAATTTATAAAGACAAAAAGCAGATAAGTGGTTGCCTGAGGTGGGAGCGGACATTAAAGGCAAATGAGCACAAGGGAACTGTGGGTGATGATTGAAATGTTCAAAAACTGAATTGTGGTGATGTTTGCATGACTCTATAAATTTAATTGAATTACTGAATTTAACTTTCAATGGGTAAATGGCAGAGTATCTGAGTTATACCTCAATAAATCTGTGAAATAAAAATTTTAAAGTTTTCTCTGTAATTAACTCAAGGTGAAGAGAAAACATTTACCTTTGTTTTCAGCGGTCTTTGTTACATACAAATTTGTAATACCACTCTGTTGCAATCATGCTTCTATTTTTGGTTCTCTCTTCAATTTGTATACAGTGAGCAATAAATACACATTGGATTAAACTCAATAGAATCAAAGTGAATTGAATCCACATCGAGTATATTTTTCCTCAATAACAAATTATGGTTTTTCAGTAATTTGAAGATCTTACTATATATACACCTACTACCTGGTTCTTCTTTCTTTCCCCTCTCCCAAAAGTCCTTAGTTCCATCTGCGATATTGTTTGATAACCTTCACAATCTTTATAACCTTAGTTTTGGTTCCCCTGAAGAAGACACTGAGCCAAGGATTCATGTGTAATTACTTTATTATAAGGAGCAAGGAGCATGGAACATGGGTTGGACAGAGGAGATATAACACAGAGAAGAAAATACCTCTAATAAAACTTACATTATGTCAGCTCCCACAAAGAGTGAACAGAGTTTTCATCCTGTAAAGACATTCTGGAAAGTGGCACAAAATCAAAACTTTAGAGACTACAATCTTCACTTAGTTCTAAAGTGAGTGACCCATCACAGATAAGGGGCTCCTTGGCTAAGGAGCTTTCCCAAGGCCCCCTTCACATCCTTGTTCCTCAAGCTATAAATGAAGGGGTTCAACATGGGGGTGACCACTGTGTACATCACTGAGGCAACTGAGTTTCTTAGGGAAGAATGGGTCACAGCAGAACTGAGATAGACCCCCAGGCTAGTCCCATAGTACAAGGAGACCACAGAGAGATGAGACCCACAGGTGGCAAATGCTTTACGTTTTCTCCCTGCAGAGGACATTCTCATTAAGGAGGAGACAATCTGAGAGTAGGAGAAGAGGATTCCAGCGAGAGGAAACACACCAAGTAGGGCAGTGGTCACATATAAGAAGATGTTATTGATGAGGGTGTCAGAGCAAGCCACTTTGAGAATCTGAGTAATTTCACAGAAGAAGTGTGGAATTTCAGTGCCTACACAAAAAGTCAGCTGCCTCATCAGTAGAATATGAAGCAAAGAGACCCAGAATATGATAGACCAAGACAACAGAACCAGAAGGCCACACAGGCGTGGGTTCATGATGACCGTGTAGTGCAGGGGGTGACAGATGGCTACAAATCGGTCATAGGCCATCACAGTCAGAAGGAAACCATCCATTCCAGCAAAAATCATAAAAAAATATAGCTGAATGAGGCATCCGATGTAGGAGATGGTTTTGCTCTGTGTCTGGATGTTCACCAGCATCTTTGGGACAGTGGTGGAGGTGAAACAGATGTCAACAAAGGACAGGTTGGACAGGAAGAAGTACATGGGGGTGTGGAGGTGGGAGTCAGAGATGATGACCAGGATGATGAGAAGGTTCCCAAGCACGGTGACCAGGTACATAGACAGTAACACTCCAAAAAGGAGAGGCTGCAGTTCAGGATCATCTGAGAGACCCAGGAGGAGGAATTCTGATACTTCTGTGTGGTTTCCGGCTTCCATGTAGCTGGTGTGTTTGCTCAAGAAAGTGACAAAAGCGATGTTTAGTGAACTGCCAACTGGCACATCACCTAGTTATCACCTTCTCACTCCAGCTTTGCAGGTCATCCTTCACCCTCAATTAGTACTTTCAATGACAGTGATTCACTCAGACAAATGATAGCTATTTTCATGTTTAATGTAATTAGCCTGTTTTAAATTTATTAGAAATCCCTTTTGGTCTCCTACTCACTAGTTCTAATTCTACTTAAATCAATTTCTTCTATGATATGAACCTTCCAAAATAATTGAAGACATTTAATGTCTTTTATTGAATAATCTCTACACTTCCTTCATTCAAATAGCTCTCTAGTTGATATTACTTCCTGGATTCTCAGCTCAAACAACCTTAATTCTATGATCTGATGTTTCCCATTGATGTGACGGTCAACTCTCAAGTGCCTTATTTTATTTCTAAAAACATGGTAACTGCTATTACCTTCTTTGGGAAAATTAAAAATGCTTTTGTAAACTAATTGATCTACCATATGATCCAGCAATCCCTCTACTGGGTATTTACTCCAAAGACTTGAAAATCCATATCCAAAAAGATATTTGCACACTGATGTTCATAGCAGCATTATTCACAGTGGCCAGGACATGGAAGCAACCAAAGTGTCCTACGATAGATGATTGGCTAAAGA
>NW_011889172.1:207773-209818 GCF_000151845.1 Pteropus vampyrus
TGTAATCTTGACAAAGTCTTTTAATCTCTCTTAGCTGCAGATACTTGCCCTCAATAATGAGAATGGTTATTTTCTACATTGTAAGACTAATGAGTTATTTAAATGAGATGATGCATGTAATTTTCTAGTGTGGTTCTTGTGACATACAGTGGACAATTGATAAATGTGAGCTTCTGTTCTTAACATAACAAATCTGTCTTGCATGGCTCTCATTGATCAATATTCTTCTTAAACTGGAAAAGCCATCAAAGATGGGTTTCTGATCATTATTAACACAACAGATCTGTTACTTCTTTGACTGCCATGCAGCACTTCTAATTAATGAAAATCTCTATGGCTCCTCTTCCAGATACTGCCTGCCAGGCAGATTCTTTCAAGGAGTGGGAAAAGCATGTGGACTACATAGATAAGAGGGAGAAACAAAAATCACAAAACCATTAAAATAAAATACAAAGCTCGTATGAGAGTATATGTTCATGTGCATGAGCTCTTGAGGAAAGACACATATTAAAAATCAGCACAGTAATTGTCAAAAAAAGTATTGAGATAATGAGGCTCAGGTGAGTTGAAGGTTGTTGGAGCCTTCATTGCACAGGTGCGAGTGACTGGCTCAAACTGGTACCTAATTCTCTGCTTACTTGTTTCTTTGTGTGATTTTAAAAAATAAATGCCTTCTGAGGAGAAGGGGAAGATGGCAGATTATGTAAAAGAAGGATTCGTCTCTTCCCAGGACCGCATTGAAATTACAACCAAATTATAAAATAATCAATATGGAGAATCACCTGACCAGCTGATATAACACCTACATCTAATAATATAAAGGAGCCACATCGAAGCTGGTAGGAGGGGCAAAGTCCTGAATCAGGCTGGACACACACCCGTAGGCGGTGGAGGATCACCAGGAGGAAGAGCAAGGCTGCAGAGGCTCTCTTGAAGGGGCGGGGGGGGGGGGGGGGGGGTCAACGACCGAGAGCCATGCATCGAATGACTGCGATCGCAGTCCCCACGGTCGGTCGCACGGGGGGGGGGGGGGGGCGGTCCTGGTCACATCTGGGGGCTCCCAGCCCAGGGAAGAGGAGATTCCAATAACTCTGACTGTAGAAACCGGAGGGGATTCTGGCCGTCTGGGTGCGATGGAAGGCAACTGAGCCCCTAGATGGTCCCTTTGAAGGACCCACGCAAAGGTTTTCTGACCCGCGGACACTCACCAGGGACATTGGCGGTGGGTCTGAGGCTTATGCGGGATTCATTCTGAAAAAGTCTCCATTACCTGGAGTCAGAAAGAAGGCTGGAAAGGCAGCCACCATTGTGCCTTAGTCCAGCCCCCCTACAGACCAGCCAACTTGATTGTGCAGACCCCTCCCACAGAGCCATTAGGAGGCCATCAGCCCACCTTGTCTGAGGCCATCAGCCCGCCCTGCTTAACCCACAGACTGCCGGGAGCAATTGTTCATAGTTGGCTGCCAAGCCCTGAGCTGAGTAATTCAGAGTGAAGTATTCACAGTGAGGCGACCATTGTTGTGAGCAGCATTTCTAATCCCAGCAACAGCAGCCATCTCTGTGAGCCCCATTTCAGAGATAAGGTCAGGCAGATCATTGCTACCAACATGATCTTGGGCAGATACCAGGGACTTGTGGGCCAGTCCCAGACAGCAGTGGGTCTTGCTGTGATTTGGGTCATCTGCAGGAACTTACAACAGTTACCACATTTCCAGCCACTGTCTCTCTGAGACCATGCCCCACCCAACCTGCAGACTGCTCGGGGCAAGTATTATTGGCTTGCTGACAAGCTCAGCTCTGAGTGATTCAGGACCAAATGTTCACAGCTGGGTGGCCATCGTTGTGAGTGACCTTTCCAATCACAGCAAAAGCGGTCAGCCCTGTAAGCTACATTTCAATTCCCAGCGGACAAACAGTGCTGTGAGCTGCACTTCATCTGTAGGGATAGGCAGGTCACTGCTGCCATTATGAACTTGGGTAGATATCTAGGGCCTGTGGGTCAGTCTCAGACAGCAGCTGGTCTTGCTATGACCTGGGTCTTATGC
>NW_011889172.1:212013-214246 GCF_000151845.1 Pteropus vampyrus
TGTCAGATATGGACAGATCTTCAAATAGAAAATCAATAAGGAAATAACATCCTTAAACGACATATTAGACCAACTGGACATAATTGACATTTACAGAGCCTTCCATCTCAAAACATCTACTTATACATTCTTCTCTAGTGCACGTGGAACATTCTCAAGAATCAGTCACATACTGGGACACAGAGATAGCCTCAACAAATATAAGAGAGTTGAAATCATACCAACCATATTCTCTCATCACAATGCTTTGAAACTAGAGATCAACTGCAAAAAGAAAGCAGGAAGAACCATAAATACATGAAGATTAAACAACATGCTACTGAAGAATAACTGGGAGAATCTCTCAGAATAACTGAGAGATCAAAAGATACATAGAAACGAATGATAATGATAGTACAAAATATCAAAACTTTCAGGACATGGCAAAAGCAGTCATAAGAGGAAAGTTTATATCACTACAAGCCTACCTCCAAAAACAAGGACGAGCCCAAATAAACAACCTAATGCTTCATCTTAAAATACTAGAAAAGGAAGAACAAATGAAGCCTAAAGTCAGCAGAAGGAAAGAAATCATCAAAATTAGAGCAGAAATAAATGAAATTGAAAACAAAAAAAAAAATAGAAAATAGAAATGCAACAAAGAGCTGGTTTTTTGCGAAGGTTAATAAAATTGACAAACCCCTGGCTAGATTCACTAAAGAAAAAAGAGAAAGGACACAAATAAACAAAATCAGGGATGAAAGAGGGGAAAT
Source organism: Pteropus vampyrus (assembly GCF_000151845.1). NCBI lineage: Eukaryota > Metazoa > Chordata > Mammalia > Chiroptera > Pteropodidae > Pteropus > Pteropus vampyrus. The sequence goes on from NW_011889172.1 coordinate 212,766, forward strand.
TACGACTGACATCGCAGAAATATAAAGGATCATACAAGAATACTATGAAAAAGTATATAACACCAAATATAATAACTTAGAAGAAATGGACCAGTACTTGCAAAAATACAACCTTTCTAGACTGAATCAAGAAGAACCGGATGTGAGGGCAATCCCCTGCTAGAACCTCCAAACAATATCTCAAGAAGAACTGGAAAATCTAAATAGACTTATCAGCATTATGGAAAATGAAACAATCATCAAAAACCTACCAAAAAGTAAAAGTCCAGGACCAGATGGTTTTACCGGTGAATTCTACCAAACATTGAAAAAAGATGTAATACCTATTCTCCTCAAACTCTTCCAAAAATTCAAAGAGGAGGCAATCCTTCCCAATTCATTTTATGAGGCCAGTATTACCCTGCTACCAAAACCTGGTAAAGATAACACAAAAAGAGAAAGCTACAGACCAATATCTCTCATGAACACAGATACAAAACTCCTAAATAAGATACTAGCAAACCAAATATAGCAACATATTAAAAAGATTATGCACCACGATCAAGTGGGCTTCATCCCAGAGACACAGGGATGGTTCCACATATGCAAATCAATTAATGTAATCAAATTAAAAAATAAGAATCATATGATCATACCAATAGATGCAGGAAAAGCCTTCGACAAGATACAGCATCCATTTATGATCAAAACACTTAACAAAATCAGTATAGAAGGAAAGTACCATCTATGACAAACCCTCAGCCAAAAATATACTTAACAGTGAAAAACTAAAAACCTTCCCTCTAAGATCAGGATCAAGGCAAGGCTGTCCACTATTGCCACTGTTATTCAATATAAATTGGAGGTCCTAGCAAGTGCAATCAAACAAGAGAATGATATAAAAGGCATCCAAATAGGGAACAAAGAAGTCAAACTGTCACTATTTGCAGATAACATGAATCTCTATATAGAAAACCCTAAAGACTCCACAAGAACACTACTAGCAACAATAAGCAAATACAGTAAAGTCTCTGGATACAAAGTCAACATTGAAAAATCCATAGTTTTCTTATACTCTAATAATGAAGTGTCAGAAAAAGAAATGGAAAACATAATTCCTTTTTTAATTGCACCAAGAAGAATAAAACAACTAGGAATAAATTTAACAAAACATGTGAAGGATCTACATAATGAAATCCGCAAGACTCTGTTAAAAGAAATCAAAGCAGATACAAAGAAATGGAAAGATATTTTGTGTTCTTGGATTGGAAGAATCAACATAGTTAAAATGACCATATTACCTAAACTATTATACAGATTTAATGCAATCCCCATCAAAATCCCATTGGCATTTTTTAAAGAAATAGAACAAAAAATTATCAGATTCCTATGGAAGCACAAAAGACCCTGAATTGCCAAAGCCATCCTGAGAAAAGAGAACAAGGCTAGAGGCATTACTTTGTCCGACTTCAAATTATATTACAAAGCGACAATAATCAAAA
>NW_011889172.1:214501-222985 GCF_000151845.1 Pteropus vampyrus
AAAATGCATAGAAGAAAACATAGAAACAAAACTCAAGGACCTTGGACTTAAAGAGGATTTTATGAATTTGACCTCAAAGGCAAGGGAAGTAAAAGCAAATTAAATGAATGGGACTACATCAAACTGAAAAGCTTCTGCTCAGCAAAAGAAACTGTCAACAAGGTAAAGAGACGAACATCCGAATGGTAAAATATATTTGCAAGCAATGCCTCTGTAAAGGCCTAATATCCCAAATATACAAAGAACTCATAAAACTCAGTAACAACAACAAAAAAACAAACAATCCAATCAAAAAATGGGCAGAGGACCTGAACACACATTTCTCCCTAGAGGACATACAAATGGCCAACAAATATTTGAAAAGATGCTCAACATCGCTAGCTATTAGAGAAATGCAAATCAAAACCACAAGGAGATACCATCTCACACCTGTTAGAATAGCTATCATCAACAGGACAAGTAATAACAAATGCTGGAGAGGATTTAGAGAAAAAGGAGCCCTCATACACTGCTGGTGGGACTGCAACTTGGTACAGCCACTATGGAAAACAGTATGGAGGTTCCTCAAAAAAACTAAGAATTGATCTACCATATGATCCAGCAATCCCTCTACTGGGTATTTACTCTGGAGACTTAAAAAATCATATCTATAAAGATACTTGCACACCAATGTTCATAGCAGCATTATTCACAGTAGCCAGGACATGGAAGCAACCGAAGTGTCCTACGATAGATGATTGGCTAAAAAAGCTGTGGTACATATATACAATAGAATATTACTCAGCTATAAGAAGAGATGAAATACAGCCATTTGCGACAACATGGATGGAACTCGAGATAATCATGTTAAGCAAAATAAGCCAGATAGAAAAAGTTGAAAATCACATGATATCACTTATATGTGGAATATAAACCTGAAAGCAACAAAGGAACAGGACAAACAAACAGAAACTCATGGACATGAGGTATAGACTAGTGGTTACCAGAAGACTATAGACTAGTGGTCACTAGTGGGATGGGGGGAAGAGGAGGGAGGTAGACGGAGTAAAGGAGGTTAAATATGAGGGCCTAGGGGGAGGGTGAAGTGAGTAAAGGTGATCAAATATATAGTAGCTGAAAAAATAACTGGACTTTGGGTGGTAAACCCACAATAGAATATACAGATGTCAAATTATAATGTACACCTGAAAATTATATAATTGTATTACCAAACGTTACCCCAATAAACTTAATTTAAAAAAGTAGTGATACATTTGATTCAAAATATTCAAAGCTTCTGTAAATCAAATCATTCTTAAAAAATTAAAAGGCTAATTTAAGATGAAAATAAATGTTTACATTCTCCGTGATAGAAAAAAAAAGTCGGTGTTATTAATGCCCAGAGAATGCAGTTAATTAATGAAAGAAAAAAATCGCTGTGGACCAATTTTAGTCTGGGGAGGTAGGTAGGAAAGGTGTTTCTAAAATATAAATATTTGAATTCTGAGAGTGAACATGGGCAATTGTTAGAGGAAATAAGGAAAGGGTCAGCTTTTGGAGCTGAGAGAACAGAATTCATGGTTGCCATGTAAGTCGGTGAGGTTGGTAATGAAAGGAATTTGAGAGGCCACTGAGATGAGGAACAAGAGGGTGAGGGTCAGGAGGACAGAGTTTGTGAGGCCCATGTATCAAGCATCCTGAGCAATTCCTTGAAGTGCCTCTCATGTTGGTAATTTTATGTTTATTCGTGGGTCAGATATCATGACTGGTTTGCCCACCATTGCCTTTCAAGGACTTATATCGTGCCTGGCATAAAGCTGGTGCTCAACACATACAAATGTTAGATGTATAATAAAGCTTGAGACAAAAGCATCAACTATAACACAAAACAGAAATATTTAAGTGCATCATATGTCTGAATCAGACAGAAAAGTAAAGTTAAAGAAAATGCATTCATATTTATTTTAAAAGAATAATATCATAGACAAGTAGTAACCATTCTGGGTATGAAAAGCTAGTTTAGTACTAGGACATTTGCTAACATACTTCCCCAAAAATAGGTCAATAAAAAAGAATCATAACCATAATCACAATAAAAAAATGCATCTGAAAAATGTAACAGCCATTACTATGGTTGGCAGCCAGGACAAAGACTCTCTCTAAGTGAGGGAACTAAGGAAAATTTCTTAACCCAGTAAAGAACAGTTGTTTTAAAACTGCAGCCACAGGATATTCTATACTAAAACACTAAAATATTTGAGTTAAATTCATGAATAAACCAAGGCAATGTGCTTCAACATCAAGCACTTGAACATTTAAACAGATTGGTAAAATGAGGAAAGGAAATTAGTCCAAGTACTGAATGCTTGAAACAATTACATTATTTGTAGATAATACTGTGGACACTAAACAACCACAACAACAACATAAAACTATTAAGTGCTATGAGTAAGTCCACTCTACTGCAAAAATAGGGAGTGAAATAGAAAAACCCAATCACATGAGAAACCAAATAGACAATACTTTGTGCATAGTAGGTCTCCAGTGAGTAGTTAATGAATAAATAATTGGAAACAGTATATCTAAGAAGAGCCTAAAATTATGGGAACGAGTTGAGAAGAGGCTGATACTCTTCAAAAAATAACTCTTATTGGAGAGAGGCTCTAGGTTCCAAAAACAGAAATAGAGAAACAGAACAATAGCTAGAAAAGACTGGTTTCAGGGGAAACTAAAACTATAGGTATTCCACCTTTATAGACTAAAAAAGTATGGGATTGTCCCAGTCTCATCATTCTAGAGATAAAGCCCAGTACCCAATTTCTGTCCTGTTTTTCTTCTTACTCTGCCAGTCCTCACTGGAACACAGTGACCCTCTCTGAAGATTATCACTGAAGCACTTTGTTCTCCATGGTCCGTCCCTGAGAAGTCCATTTGGGTTTTCATTTGACTGCAATCAGAGAATTATAGGGAAGGGGCAACAGGGACATATTATTATTATCTCAGGGGTTGAATTCTCTGAGCTCCTCATTAAATTGTTCTATTGCCTTTCCTTCCTTCTAACAACACAGTTCCTTTGGGGCACAAAGATGATAAAATGGAAAATTTTTAGCCAATTTGTGTCTGTGTAGGCAACAGTAGGGAAAGAAGGTATATTCTCCAAGGAGAAATTCTTTTCTTTGGTTAAACTGAAAAGTAACAAGGTACCTCTTAAACCATGTTTAATTTCCTCAGGAATCAAACCCAGGAACCAACTTTCTGTGATGTTCTTGCCTTGAAGAATCTGAAATTTCAAAGGTTCATTTGGTATCCACAGCGTTATACAGGCAAAGAGGTCCTTTTTGAAGAAAAGCGGAGTGGTTAATGGTTTGAGTTCTGTTGAAAGGACTAATCAAATAAGGACTGAAAAATATCCCTTGACAATTGCTGGTGACATGACAGCCTTTGTTGATATTGGCAGGAACTTCATTTATTACCTCTAAATCGAGGGTTAGGGGTAGAAATAACTCAGCTAAAGTGGGTGGAAGAGTGAGTATTGGAGAAATACATGTTGCGAACATAAATCACCTATACGGTTTGTCACAGAAGGGGAGGACAGAGGTAAAACATATCCTAAAGGAACTATGGAGCATGGGAGAGCTTAAAAAGATCTAATAGATGATAGGAGAACACATTTAATTTCAAAGAGAATGATCGTATTTAGTGCAGGCATTAGAATTCATAGGAAGTCTGGCTACATAATTCACAGGATGCGTACACTGTCAATCAATGATAATCATAATGTGCTGGATCTCCAGTTTATAGAATTGTGGGTCTAGAAATCAAGGGTTAGAAGTTGAAGCAGCCCCCAGGAGCAATTCACATTGGTTCTCCTGCCCCTGAGCCCGACTTCGGTGAGGCCCATGTGAAGGGAGGGACCTGAGGTGCAAGGAGAGTGTTAAAGGACAGATTTGGCTGGGGCCTCTGAGGGGCTGCCTTAGAGAGGCATGGCCCCCTCCACTTGTGTCACCCTCAGTCCCCACGTTGAGCTAAGTCACAAAGAGCAGTAAGGACGTGTCTATGGGGTGTTTTCATCCACTGTCCTTCCATCTTCAGAAGCCTCCAAACTAACCTTTGGACTTTTCTCCAGAAGGAAAAGAATTTCTGTTGTATGAGTCACATTGCTCCAGCCCCCTGGGGCCGCAGTTCTCACAGACCTGAAGATCCCAGAATGTTCTAGTGAGCACTGAGGATAGATGAGTTCAAACGGCCTCTTCTTTTGTACAATTTAGAATGTTCTCATCTGAGAACATTGCTATCTGAGAATTTGGCTTTATCTTTGCCTGTTCTTTATTTTTGAACATTGCATACAAGTAGAAAGATAAAATACTTTCTTAGATGCCAAAAGTGTGCATATTTCTAGATATTGTAAACCAAATTAATTTTAGACAATAATAAAAATAAAAGCATTTATTTGAATAAAGGGAGCTGTAGCCTGGGAGACATAGATTCAGTTATTACCTTAAATTGTGCTCTACAGAGACAAAGAGGAGGCTGTCTTTTATAAAGAAAGTTTCTGCCCAAGTTCATGATTTTATGCAAATGAGGTTTCCAAATTATGTGGGTATGATTGGTCCAACTTATGTGGGTATGGTTGGTATAAATGCACATGAAGGTACAATTGGTTTGGTTCTGATTAGACAGGGTAGGTCTCAGTTTGTTGGTCAAAAGACAAAAGCATGGCTACTCTTCAGTGGTTGGCTCAGAGAGGCAACAGGCAGCAGCATAATACAGGAGATTGAAAGCTCAGTCTGTGGCTTTTCCTGAAATGCAGAGTACATAGGAGGCCTCTGTCAGCAATGACTGCCAGACTGGTAATAAATTCAGGCCCAGTTAACCTCAAGGAGCCCATTTTTACAGATATATTTCTCCTTGGGTTTCATATTTCCCCCTTTTGTTCAAAACCTGTTGGCAGACAGTGTTGATTATTGATCGAGTCCTTTGTGCCATATTGATACCAGAGTGGTTTAGCAATCTGCTCTGATTCCATGTAGTCCCTCAGTGGGACTTCTTTGGTTAGGAAGTAGCCAATACAGTAACTAGGGCCATTTGCTTACAAGAGGTCTCCTGGGCACCTGTAAAACTCAAAGAAATTGTCTAAAGTTAAGTTTATCTTAAGATGCTGAATTTGCATGGCTTTGACATGGTTTTACAGTGTCTTATAGAACAGCTAGAGCAATTTGAGAGGAGTTGAAGAACAAATAAAAGCTCTCATTCCACAATATCAAGAAAAACCAGGGATAATGGGTGAAAGGCATTTAATATTGGGAGTCAAAAACTAGACCTATCTATATGTCGCCTATCAGAGACCCATTTTAGATTGAAAGACACACAGAGACTGAAAGTAAAGGGGTGGAATTCTCCCCACCAGTCCCCTAACTTTTTCAATTACACTGAGTAAGAATGATTAAATTGATTCCACTGATAAAAGCAATTCCTTTTTGCATTGAGAGGTAGTGGTAAATAGAGATATGTTTCAATGAGTCAGATGTTACCTGGTACAGAAGCTCAAAGTGAAGATTACATCGCCCCTCCCCATGATTGAACATAAATGCAAAAGCTTACCCTGTGCTACTTCTAATGAATACCATTCTGCCCCACCTCAAGGCTCTTATACTAAAAGGATGGCTTCCTGCTGTTATATCCTGTGGAAAGACACAATGATCAGTAGCAGCAATTTCCCTTGTAATGTCCCATTCCCCAGGGATCCACAAGCCACCGTTTATATAAGAAGTGGCAGAGGAGTCAAGGAGATAACAAAAGTGAATAAAAGGCAATGGCCTGTGAGAGGCAGGTCTGAGCTGGGAGTGAAGAAAAGGCCAGAGCTGCACTGACTGCAGCAGTCACCAAAAGTCCAAGGAACAATGCCCATGAGACCTTCAATGGATGGCACTACTGGGGGCTGAGGGAGATATCCAACACCAAACTCCTCTGAGATAGAACAAACCAGAGTGAAGCCTATATGACCTAAGCAAAGCTGGAGAATAATGGGAGAGCACCTTTCCCCATCATCATTACTAAATTTCATTTACAGTGGGGAATCATGCAGTCTCCACTGCTGTATCCCCTTAAGGAGATGGCCAATTTTTATCTCGCAAGAGCGCTTTCAGTTCACTCTTTTGATGACACTAATCATTTCCTCACAGGCATATCCACATCCCTGTCAGACATAGACCCAAGCAAAAGCTCTCCCACTTCTCTGGGAGGCCTGGTCTTTTTGCCACCTGGGCCTCTTTAGTGGCTCTTCTGACTATGGACCTATTGCTGTGTCTCTCTGCCACTGCGCTGCTCAGGAGTTAGATAATGTCATCACTGTATTCATAAGCCCTAGTACACTTTGTAGAAAAGAGTAAGACTTAAATTTAAAATGTTAATTTAAAATATTTTAGAGTAGCAACTAAAAAGTAGTGGAGTGTATAAATTTCAGTCATACCAGTGAAATTATTTAAGTAAAAAAATATAAACAGAGAAGGAAGAAACACGAGCTAAACACTGAAAAAAATGAGATGCTAGACATAAATCCAAATTTATTAGTAAGTATATTATGAAGAAAGTGTCCCAAAGAAAAGGATTAATATTAAACATCAAATATTCAAATATTTTAAAATATTAATAATGTGTAAAAAGAGACATTTAAAAATAAGCATACAGTAAGACTAAGAAATTAAAGAATTTCTGGTCAAGAAGGCAGAGTAAGTAAATGCTGTATTTGCATCCTACCATGACCACATCAAAATTACAACTAAACTACAGAACAACTATCATTGAAAAGTGCCTAAGTCCCACTGAACAAAAGTCCTACAACTAAGAACATACAGAAGAAGCCACCATGGAACTGGTAGGAGGAGCAGAGACACAAAACCGGCTGGCCCCAAATCCGCATGTGGTGTTTAAAATATCTTGGTTGCAGAGGACCCCCCTGAAAAATGAGGGGACCCACATTGAGCTCCCCAGCCCAGGGATCCAGTGCCAGGAGAAGGAGTTCCCACAACTTCTGTCTGTGAAAACTAGTGGAGATTGTGGATGAGTGAGATGAAGGGCTGCAGGAGTCCCAGGAGTTCCTCTTAAAGGGTCTGCACACAGACTTACTCACGGACTTGCTCACTCTGAGCTCTAGCACTGGGGCAGCTGCTCAAAAAGCACCAGGGTCATGGGGAGGGACTAAATTGTCTGGCTTCAGGGCAAGGGCTGGAGGGGTAGCTTTCTCCCAGACAGAAATGAGGGCAGAAGCCACTGTTCCCTTGTTGGGCACTCCCCCAACCTAACCTTCACATGCAGGCAGATGCCATATCTGAGTCTCCATCAGCCTGGCTAACACTGGTCACCTGAACCCGGTGATTTCCTAAGACCACCATCCCACCAAATTTGTGGGCCTACCAAAGCTGCTTCCAGGGGCTTTTTCATACAAATGGCCTGCCTTGGCTCATGCTGCAGACTTTCCTAAAATCTCTCAAAGGTTTACAAAAACCAAACAAGGCTTTGATGTGAATGTACCTCTTGCTTAGCATCCCTAAGCCTGGCACTAGCAGCAGTAAGCCTTGATTCAGAGTTTGGCCTCTCAAGGCACCTCCAAGCCCAGTATGAGTGATGGCCATCTGCAGATTGCTTAGCGACTTATGCCATTTGGCCCAGGGCAGGACACAGGCTATGGCTACACTTGACCTGTAGGGTGGCCCCTCCCAGGAGGCCTGAGGGCCAGCATGCCTGGTGGTCCACTTCAGACTGAGCCAGAGCACCACGTAGAGCTTAATCCAATGATGAACACACCCAAAGGGCAGACAAGGCAGGCACCAGAGTTCTGCTAAAGTAATTCCTGCTCCATAGGGTCAGCCCCTGCACAACAGCTCCTCCACTGTAGTCGCTGGGTGGTCCTCACACCCAAGCAGCTCATGAGTCAGTCCCTCCCAAAGATGTGTCAACAGCAATCAAGGCTCAACTACAACAGAAGGGCACATGCGACCCATATGATGGACACACCTGGAGCACCTGGCTCAGGCGACCAGGGAGACTGTGCCACTGGGCCCTACAGGACACGTACTACATAAGGCCACTCTGCAAAGACCAAGAGACATAGCAGTCCTACCTAATACATAGAAACAAACACAGGGAGCCAGCCAAAATAGGGAGACAAAGAAACATGTCCCAAATGAAAGAACAGAACAAAGCTCTATAAAAAGAACTGAACAAAATAGAGACAATAAAGCTACAAGATGCAGAATTCAAAACATTTGTTATGAGGATGATCAATGAATTTAGGGGAAGAGTAGATGAACACAGGGAGAACTTTAACAAAGTAATAGAAAACATAAAAATGGAGATAGAAAACAAAAAAGAACCAGTCAGAAGTGAATACAATAACTGCAATGAAGGATACATTAGAAGAAATCAATAGTAGATTAGATGTAGAGTATCAAATCAGTGATTTAGAAGGTAGCAGAAAACATCAATCAAAACAATAATAAGAGAGAG
>NW_011889172.1:225675-230771 GCF_000151845.1 Pteropus vampyrus
ACATTAGAATCAGCTTTATTTTCGAGAGTTTATTTTTGCATATCATAAGTAGCATTATATCTGTTTTGGATGTCACTGTTTGCTAGTACAGAGTGCCACAGAGCCTGGCTTACTGAAGGCACCGCAGTGAGTGGTGATCAACTCGGCAAATGTGTATCAGAAGAAACTGGGAAACATGTGCAGGAATGGAGTCTAAAGGTATTAGACCAAGAAGGGTGGAATATAACAGGAAATGAGCCAATTGATTGACATGGTACACTTATTAGTCTGGATTTATTATCTCATGGATTTGGGATGGCTCTACAGCTGTTTCCTTTGTTGGATTGCTGAAATTTGAACTCAACGGTAACCTACATTTAATGAGGTAGATTTCAATCAACAGGGAACTTGAATTGGAGGGCCCAACTTAATTAGGTGAAAGTCTTTTAGACCTTCCCTGAGGTTGAGACACTCTGCTAACCAGCTTAATGAAGTATGTGGCCATGTGGAAAGAAATTGCATATGGCCTCTAGGAGTTGAAGGTACCCTCCAGCCAGCAGCCAGCAAGAAACACTACTGTTGCAAAGAAATGAATTTTGCAAATTACCTGAGTGATTTGAGAACAAGATTCTCCTGTGATTAAGCTCTAGCTAAGCTTCCCTAATGAACCCTGATGAGAGAACTCAACCAATGCCTCCACTGCAGCCTGGAGAGATGCTGAGCAGCTCATCTTCCTAAATTATATCTCAGCTCTTGACCAAAACAAACTGTGAGACAATACATGTGTGTCATTTTAAGGATCTCAATTTGTTGTAACATATTAGGCAGCAATAGATAACAAATACATACACCCTCTCTAATGAGGTCTGCATTAGAAGGGCATGCATTTCTTTGTTTCTGCTTTCTTTCTTTCAACATTATGTTTGTGAAGTTTATCCACACTGTTGCATCTACCTTTGATTTATGCTTTCCATTTGCTTCAATTTTCCAATAGTTTAAGTATGACAATTTATCCATTCTTCCATTAATCCACATTAGGGTTATTTCTAATTTAGGATTCTTTCAGAAAATACTGGTATAAAAGTCTTTACTTTTCTCTTGATACACATGTGCAGGCATATTGTCAAATTTAGAAGATTCTGGCAATAGATTTTAAATTATTTTTCCAATGAATTCCCCAACCAACAATATAGGCATAAGCTCATCAACTTTCTCTTTAGAACTCTTATCAATTGCTTCACAATGGCACAGCTAGCTCACTGGGACCCCTAAGTGGAAGGTAATATGGGTATTTTCAAGCTTTACATGGGTCTTTCAGAGCTCTCTGGTAGTACCAATTGCCAAGGGAGTCTTCTGGTCATTTACCTATGGAGTGATCTAACTCCCTAGATGTGAGTTCATAAGGAATCTTGAAGTGGACTGCAAAACCACAATGTTTATGAACATAAACATCTGCTAAGACTGATAATAACAGAAGTAAATTTTGATAAAGTTATTTTTCAATGCTTAGCAACTGACTGATTAATTCTTTGAATTTGCTACTTATAAAATTAAAACATTCATATTTGCTCCTATTTTCTCTTGATTCACATCATTTGAATAGAACTCACTCATTTTTCCTGTCATTTATATATTAAAGATTAGAGTCCTGCCTCTGCATTTTCCCCAACCAAATAAAAATTCTCTACTGTCAAAGCTGGGGTTAACCCTTGATGAACTCCCCTCTCTCACCCTAGAAACGTAATCAGTCAAATAGAGAATACCTTGTCCACCTCCTACTCCCCTACTATGCCTTGATCTCTTTTCTTATCTTCACCTACTCTCATATAAAAATAGAGAAAATAATAATGTCCTGTACTTTAGCTCCAGAACCTTAATCAATTTGTAACAATACATGATTGCTTCCTCCAAAGTTCCCTAAGAAAAGGACTGAGTTGAATTTTTTTACTAAGCTCTAATCAGATATTCAAGCATTCCTTAAGTGGGGTATATCTTCTAGTAAATGAATAGGTGAAAAAAATATATGACTGCATTCTTTCACTTTTACCTTCTACATAACTCAAATCATTTTATATTTTCTTCTCCATAACAATCATGACATCCAGCTTACATAATCATGTTGGGAAACTTACTTATTGTAAGATTCTATCTGAACTCCATGCCTTCAGTCTCATCATTCCCAAAGCAGGAGTTAGTTGGTTCAACGTAAGTTGTAAATGGATTTAAATAACTCTCTTGTTAAAACTCTTCAGAATTTCCATGGCCTCTGAGTGTTGTCTACAGTGTATTCCTCCTGTCCTGTCGCTGTTCTCCATTGTATGTGCCACTGCTCTCTTCTGTGCTGCTTCTTCCAGACCTCTCTTCTCAGTTTAAGAAACATTTAGCTCTCAACTATGCTGTATGTTGCTCATGAAGTTCTCCTCACCCACTCTACAAATCTTTGCCCTAGCTCAATGACCTGAATGGGCAAATTCTACCCAAGCTTTGCTTCACAACATAAATATCAATCCCTCCCAATACCTATTACTACCTCATATTAAGCTGTTCTTATATCCGTGTCACAAACTTGCCAGTATTCATCTAAAATCTGCATTCTTGGATAAACTATATAAGCCCTATTGTGGCAGCACTAGGTCTGTTTTGATAGCCTTTGTTTCCCTGTCCATGACACATAGCCTAGCTTGTTAAAGTAATACAATGACCATTTGTGGACTGTCAGACAATTGCCGTTCCCTACCAAAAAAAAAATGTTACAGGAGAGCCACACACAAATAGAAAAAAAAAAAAACACAAAAATAAAACCAGAACATAAAATTCAAATAAGACTCATATAAAATGTCTGTGTACAATATAAATTTTAAAAACTGTACTTATGAAAAAATATTTGAATATTTTTACTCAGGATGAAAGTGGACAAGATATTCTTATGGAAAACAAGTACTTTGAACTTAAAACTAAAATTCATTCTTTATATTTCTCTATAATAATTTTTAGACATGTTTTTTAAAAGCTGATTTAGAAACTGTCAAATAGCATGAGATCTACAGAAGAGGATTTATAATATCCAGTGAAAGTAAATATATATTTGCCCTTTGACCTAGAAAACCAAACTGAGCTGCTTACCCTGAAAATACATTCTACAAATGTGAAACAATGTATACAGTAGTTTATTCAATGCTACTTATTAACAGATGCTAAGATAATTATTTAAAAAATTGTTGGGGAACAAGATGTGAGTATCGAAATTTCACCCCACAAATGATTGTTTTATTCAAAAGGAAAAGTCTATCTTTAAGACAGAGTACTCTGTGATCACCAAGCAAGTAATCAAACTTAGTATCACTAACCAAAGAATGACAAATTTTTCTTCCCGATAGAGTGCAACTTGATGTATATATCACATAAAAAATATTTTGAAATGATATTTTAAAGCCTATGCACCAGGATCTGGCACACTTTACTCACAGTTTCTTTTTGTAAATAAAATTTTGTTAGAACACAGCCATGCCCATTTGTTTACTTAGGTCTAAGGATGCATGCCCACTGTGAAGGCAGAACTGATTATTTGAATCTTCATGGCCTGCAAAGCATCAAGTACTTACTATCTGGGCTTTTTCAGACACAAAGTTTGCCAAACTCTGTACTGGATCCAATTATCAGTGGAAAAGATGCAAAATAAATGTGAGAAACTTTAAACACACTGTGAAAAAATCAGAAATATCAAAATGTGTGACTTTCTAAAAGAATGTGTGTGCTTCAAGAAGCCAATAGAATAGACAAACAATTGCAACTAATCTAGTATAAAAATGACCAAAAGATAAAAACAATTATTATATATAAATCTTGATTTGGTCTTAGAACCAAAAACATATTTTAAAACATGGAGAAATTTAGTTTTTACAAAGTAGACATTACATGATATTATTTAATTTTCTTGAGTGAAATAGTATTGTGGTTTTAAAATAATAATTTTCTTATCTTTAGTAATGCATTTGTCAAGTATTTAAAGGTCAACTACCATGTATAAAATTTATTTTCAATTTACATATTCCCAAATATTTCACCATAAAAATGTATTTATTTATCTACAGAGAGAGCAAACAAGCAAAATGCTAAAAATGAGAAAATCTACTACAATGAACATTATTATACTGAATGTCCAAATTTATTTTAGGTTTAAGATAAAAATGTGGGGGGAAGGTGAGTTTGTTTTCATAAAACATGGCAGAGTAAGAGATGTCCCTAGATCTCTCCCCTTAAAACAACACAAGCTGAACATCTAAAACTCAACAAAAACAAGCAAATAGCATACAAGCACATCTGAGCATGGAATGTATGCATAAGAGCTACCACAGATTAGAACACCAGGAGTCAGGCCATAGACCAGGAGAAACAAAGAAGCTGCCTCGTGCAGCCAGAGCTCCCTGCAGGAGGAGGGGGAGTGGAGAAAGTGCAGGTTCCCTGAACAACCCTGCCTGAGAGAGCTGTGAGCTCCATGCAGCAGCAGTGCCCAGAGATCAAAGCAAAAATCAGAAAAGTGGAGATGGCAAAGAAGTGGGGATGGCAGAGAAGTGGGAACAGCAGAGGAGTAAAAGTTGATTATTAACAGCTATAGTTGCAAAATGTGAGGCTGAGCAGCAGCCCCACCACCCAACCCAGACATCACCTCCTCCCATATCCTCAAAGACCAAACACCATAGAGACCCAGGGGAATCTAAGCAAATGCTACCAAAACTGTGGCTAACACTGACAGGGACTGAGAATGAGGGTAGTGAGCATGACTGAATTTTATAAGAAAAAAAAGGCATTATTAGGACTTTATATAAAGTAAGGATCCAAGAGGCTGAGACACCGCCTACTGGAAACCAAAAGAAAAATGCCTTCTTAGCAACAGCCTAAAGAGAGACCTTTATATAATAAATCTTCTTTCTGGAAAAAAAAAAAGCAGAATACACTTCCATTAATTCCCAGGTGGAGAAATAGTCCATTAAACACCATGAACAACCAAGGTGAAAGGCATCTTAGAAAGAAAGAGAAAAATCACCAGAAAATAAGCTTACATAGAAATATGCGACATAAATGACAGAGATTTCAAGATGGTACTTCTGAAAAAAAAA
>NW_011889172.1:232066-233550 GCF_000151845.1 Pteropus vampyrus
TAGAAAGAAAGAGAAAAATCACCAGAAAATAAGCTTACATAGAAATATGCGACATAAATGACAGAGATTTCAAGATGGTACTTCTGAAAAAAAAATGTAATGAAATACAAAATAATTTATATCAACAATTACAGGAATTGAAAATCAACTAGATTAGCAAAATAAATTCTTTAGCAAGGAGATTGAAATCCTTAAAAGGAACCAAATAAAACTTCTGGAGATGAAGAACACACTAAAAGAGATGTAGAATTAAATAACAAGCTTGGGAAATACAGTCGACCAAATGGAGGAAAAGATCAATGATATTGAAGACGAATCTAGAAATAAATCAGAAGAAAGAAGACACAAGCAGAAGATTCAAAAAAAAAATGAAAGAGAAATACAAAAACTACCTGGTACCATCAGGAAAGGAAACATAAGAATAATGGACATTCTAGAAAGGGAAGAAAAGGACCAGGGATTAGAAAGCATTTTCAGACAAATAGTTGATGAGAATTATGCAAATTAAGGAATGAACTAGAGCTTGGAATTCAAGAAGTCAATAGAGCACCGAATTATCTCAACCCAAAAGGCCTTCTCCAAGACACATTCTATAAAAATGATCAAAAATTAATGACAAAGAAAGAATTCTCAGGGCAGCCAGGGAAAAGAAGACAATAACCTATAAAGGAAAACCCATTCGATTATCACGAAACTTCTCAGCACAAACCTTACAAGTGAGGAAGGAGTGGAATAACATATGCAAACTATTAAGTGAAAGGAACTACCAGCAAAGAATAATGTATTTAGCAAATCACTCCTTAAAATATGAAGAAGAAATAAAGACCTTTCCAGACATACACAAATTGAGGATAACTGGGTCAGAGAAGAAATTAATAGAGAGATCAAGAGATACATAGAAACGAATGATAATGATAGAACAAAATATCAAAACTTTTGAGACGTGGCAAAAGTGGTCATAAGAGGAAAGTTCATATAATTACAGCACTGCCTCTAAAAATAAGAACGATCCTCAAAAAACAACCTAACGTTTCATCTTAAAATACTAGAAAAGGAAGAACAAATGAAGCCTAAAGTCAGCAGAAGGAAAGAAATCATCAAAATTAGAGCAGAAATAAATGAAATTGAAAACAAACAAACAAAAAAAATAGAAAAAAGAAATGCAACAAAGAGCTGGTTCTTTGAGAAGTTTAATAAAATTGACAAACCCCTGGCTAGATTCACTAAAGAAAAAAGAGAAAGGACACAAATAAACAAAATCAGGGATGAAAGAGGGAAAAGTACGACTGACATCGCAGAAATACAAAAGATCATGCAAGAATGCCATGAAAAAGTATGTAACACCAAATTTAATAACCTAGAAGAAATAGACCAGTACTTAGAAAAATACAACCTTCCTAGACTGAATCAAAAAGAACTGGAAAATCTAAATAGACAGATCAGCACTATGGAAATTAAAACAGTCATCAAAAACCTACCAAAAG
>NW_011889172.1:235695-237981 GCF_000151845.1 Pteropus vampyrus
TTGGTACAGCCACTATGGAAAACAGTATGGAGGTTCCTCAAAAAACTAAGAATTGATCTACCATATAATCCAGCAATCCCTCTACTAGGTATTTACTCTGGAGACTTAAAAAATCATATCCATAAAGATACTTGCACACCAATGTTCATAGCAGCATTATTCACAGTGGCAGGACATGAGAGCAACCGAAGTGTCCTGTGATAGATGATTGGCTAAAGAAGCTGTGGTACATATACAATAGAATATTATTCAGCCATAAGAAGAGATGAAATACAGTCATTTGTGACAAAATGGATGGACCGCTAGATAATCATGCTAAGCGAAATAAGCCAGACAGAAAAAGTTAAAAATCACATGATATCACTTATATGTCAGATATAAACCTAAAAGCAAGAAATGAACAGGATAAACAAACAGGGACTCATGGACATAAATAATAGACTCATGGTCACAAAGGGGAGGGGCGAGGTAGATTGGTAAAAGAGGTCAAATATGTGGTGACTTAAAAAGAAATCTAACTATGGGAGGTTAACACACAGTGTAAACATATATATGCCTTACTGTTAAAATATACAGCTGAATCTTATTGGATTTCATTAACCAATGTCACCATAAAATAAATTAATTAAAAATAAATAAATAAAATTTAAAAAGAGAAAGAAAAAATAATAAATAAAACCTTGAAAAATGAATAATGGTTTATTTTAGAAAATAGAAGGAAAAGAATACCCTCTCTCATTTTCTAAGGTCAGTAAAACCTGGATGCCCAAAGCATAGAAGTTTCGCAGAAGAAATCACAGGTACTCTTACTTCTATAAAATTACTAACAAAATTTCACAAAATCCAATCTAACAAAGAATATAAATGAATACTACCCTCTGCCATATTTAGTTTTGCTTCAGGAATATAAGGGTGTTTTTTTTGTTCTGTCTAACCACATTGTTCATGCCTCTTCAAATTTTAATTAAAATGTTAATTTCTCAAGAGTCTCCTTGCCCTCCTATGTAAATTTGCAATACTTTTACATATTCTCGCCATCATGGAGAGAGCTATATTCTACATAGTCCCTACAGCTATCTATCAATTGAAATTTTTCATGCAGCATCAGGTTAGTCCATTGGGAGGGAGACATGGAGACCAAGATTAGCACAAATGAGTTTATTGGGGAGTTCGCCTCAGATAAGTTCCTGTAGAAGAAAAGGGAAGAACATAGAATTGGTCAGGGAGAAAGTGGAGTGTAATGTCAAACTCCCCTGGCTCTGCAGGAAGTTCTATAGCTACAACGTCCCTTCGAGTTTTTCCAATTTGAGGTGAGGAGGCCGGGTCTTAACACCTGCACTGCTCAGTCATTACATGCAGCCCTCCAAAGGCGGAGTGACTTTGGGTGTGTTGGTTCTCTTCTGAGAGGTTGACCCAAAGGGGGCTGACAATAAAGGGCTGTCTGCCAGCAGCACGCCTAGAAGCTGGGTAATACCTGCTTCTTTCATAAAAGAGCCTGGGGATGTCATATCACAGTGTCTCACACTTATCTCTCTTGTATCTCACCTGTTTCTCCTCTCAGGGAAGCACATTCTCTGTACATGGTTTCATCAGCCTGGCCCCTGTGTACTCTCAATTCATATTTGTTGAATGAATGAATAAATGTGTGTATTAGAATCTTGACTATGATTTGACACATTATTTAGTAAAGACCTAAACATATGATTATTTTCAAGAAATGGAGGAAAAGCATTTGAATATAGTACAATATCCTTTCATAATGATAAAAATAGTGATGTGAGAATAGAAGAATCTACCTTAACTCCAAAGAGGGTATTTCAGAAATAATCTGCAGTATATGAAATACTTAATGGTCAAATACTCAAAACACTCTTTAAAATAAAGAACAGTATATAACAGATACTTACTAATGATACTTTTATATAAACAACATAGTTTGGGTTTAAGTCATTGAGAAGAAATAAACATGCAACTATTAACAGATAATATTAACATCCAGGTAGACAATGCCAAGAATCTATAGATAATTTATCAAAAAGAATAATAGAATGCAGTGAGTTTGCAAAAATAAAAATACTATACAAATATTAATTGTATGAATTTACGAAGCAAAATTTATTTAGAAAGTGTGATTTCTAAAAGACGTTAACAAAACATTAAATAAATATCTGGAAAGAGTTCTAAGATGTGAAAGAACATTGTGGAAAAATCAATAACATTTTACTACTGAAGGACACAAAAGACCTAAAAAATGAAAAGAATATTTTAATTTTGGATAGATATACA
>NW_011889172.1:238748-241707 GCF_000151845.1 Pteropus vampyrus
GAGAGGCGAGAGAAATGGGGAGATGTTGGTTAAAGGGCACAAACTTCTAGTTATAAGATTAAGTTCTGAAGATATAATGTACAGCATTATGATTATAGCTAATAATGCTGTATTATATACTTAAATATTGGTAACAGAGTAGATCTTAAATGTTCTCATCACAAAAAGAAATGGTAATTATGTGACAGGTTGGAGATTTTAGCTAATGCTGTGGTGGTAATCATTTTGCAATATACAAATGTGTCAAATTAACACATTATTACACCTTAATTTTATGTGTTATATACAAATATATCTCAAAACAGGTGGAAAAATTGATCAAATACAGGAAATCAAATACTGGCTGCAGCAATTCAATTTCTGTTGCTGTGGTTACCTTACCTCCTCCATCTCTCTGTGTCATTTTTCTTCGTTTTAACTTATAAACATAAACTTGATTATATTTAGGGCCCACTGATATAACATGTAAGGGTTAAGGGTCATCCTCTATAAGTACCCAAATTCTGACTAAGTAACATTCACCAGTTATCATATAATGTTAATAAATTAGGGAAAATAGGATGTGGACATATCATTTTGAGGGCCACTATTTACCCACTAAGAGATATCTTCTGGTTATTCCATGAAAAATCCATAATCATCTGACCCCAAGAAGGACAGTCAGAGTTCTTCCCTGGGAATCATGTCCTATTATGACATCTCCATCTGACACCACCACCTGATAACTCTGGGGAGAACCAGTCCTAGGACAAGACAACACATGGAAGATTGAATAAATCTCTACTCTCCTGTTCCTATGCATTTCTTACCCCTAAAGTTCTTGTCATGAAAGCTAATTCTCTTTATTGTTTGGGCCCATTAGAGTTAGAGATTTTTTTCTTATCAGAACTGAAGGCTTCCTCACTGATAAAGTTCAAATACCTTACTATCATCTTAAACCACTGCTATAATCTAATTATGCAAATTTCATAGGTAATGAAACTGAGTATGGTAGCTGCTAATGTTTCTCAAAAGAATATGGTTTACCAGCGAACAATCACATTAATGACTAAATACGTCCATAAAAGCCCAGCTCCCTTACTTCACTATAGGCCTAATGTCAGGGAGCAATTGACATGACCCTACCATGGGGTCAGGTGGAAGTTAGTCTCAAAATATGACCACAGTCTCACAGAAAGACAGATGCAGCACCATCAGACCGTGAATTATGGAAAACACAGCACTAGGGAACATAGAAAGTACAGTCAGCAGATCACAGAGATGAGGGTTCATGATAACCGTATACCTCAAGGGGTGACAAATGGCCACATAGTGGTCATAGGCCATTGCTGTAAGGAGAAAATTCTCAAATCTACCCAAAACCACAAGAAAGCCAATCTGGATGAAGCAACCTATAAAAGTGATGCTCTGATTCTGTGCTTGTATGTTTACCAGCACCTCTGGGAAGGTGATTGTGTTTGTGAGGAGAAAGAAAGATGGCTGCAGTCAGGCTCCCAGCCGACATCCTTAGCAGCTTCTGAGTGGAGGTGAGTCAGCACTTCTCCCCTTATGTAACCATGTGCCCACTACACATGTGCAGGCTCCTATAACTTGGCATTGTGCCACTATTGTTAACCCGTGTATATAAAAGCGACACCGCCCTGTGAGGCTGGCTGTGCCCTTGCTGGAATAAAGAGCTATATTGCAATGCATACGGC
The DNA here is from genome assembly GCF_000151845.1 of Pteropus vampyrus. NCBI lineage: Eukaryota > Metazoa > Chordata > Mammalia > Chiroptera > Pteropodidae > Pteropus > Pteropus vampyrus. Next base: position 240,446 of record NW_011889172.1, read on the forward strand.
TCCCCACATTTTCTTCCAACGGCCCGAGCCTCATATCCTTTACTTCAGTACTTCAAACCTACAGCAGCACAGTGCTTATACAGATGCCAGTAAAGGATGGATTGCAGAGGAAGAAATATGTGGGGGTGTGCAGGTGGGAGTCAGAGCTAACAGCCAGGACGACAAGAAGGTTTCCCAGAATGGTGGCTAGGTACAGGAACAGGCAGAAGAGGTGGGGCTATAGTTCTGGATCATCTGTCAATCCCAGGAGTAGGAATTCTGAAACTTCTGTTTGGTTTCCAGGTTCCATGTTGTTGGTGAATCTGATGGAAAAGATGAAGTGAAAATAAAATACAATGAATGGTCCCAGGGGTAGCAGCAGCATCAAAAAGGAACTTGATAGAAAAGTAAATTCTTGATACTTCTTCAGATTTACTGCCGATAAACTGTGAGGGTGATGGCCAGCAGCCTGTTTTAACAAGCCCTCCAGATGAATTTCATACATGCTCAAGTTTGAGAACCAGTGCTTAAATAGAAAGAAAAAAAGAACCTCTATGTATATTGTGAACCCAAGATAATATTCAAATCTTTCCCTCTGCTATTTTTTCCTGCCATCATCACCTCTCACTCTTTCTGTTTCCTCTAATCCCTTATTGGCCCACATATTTCTTGATCACCAGCTCTGTTTCCCACCTTGCACAAGTGCTGAAACTGAAACAAAGAACAAGACTCAGAATTTTCTTCAGAAATATTCCTTGCCTTCAAACAAACAAAAAAATGAGAATAAAGTTATTCGATCTCTCTTGTAGAGTATGGTCCCCAAATTTTGGCATGCCCAGAATCATCCGAATGGCTTGTCAAATTCCTGATGAGTTAGATCATACAATCACTTTATTTATGTATAGGGAAACAGGAAAAGTTAGGTTATATTGTGGACAAGAAGTACACAGTGCATGGGAAAGAGAAAATTTGAGTTCAGATCTTCTGATTACTGAAATGACTCATGACCAATCATCTTTAGAGCTTCAGGATAGTACAGATTTAGCATTTCTAAACCACCACTCAGATTTCATAATTTACTTTTAAATTTTTAATATATTCATCTTGAAGAAAGCCTCGATTTTTTCCCCTTCTCTGAAAAGTAAGTCCACCTCTACCCATGAAGTAGTGTGTAGCGGGTCATGGTATTGGTTCATGTATATGCTCTGCATCTGAGCATAGATTTTAAAATGTTGCCTATAAGTTTGAAGTTTATAAGATTCCCCCACAGATACACTACTCAT
>NW_011889172.1:242202-245724 GCF_000151845.1 Pteropus vampyrus
GAAAACTGCAAATTTCAAGTATGAGTTTATGAGCTGAAACGACAGCTAGTAATCATCATTGTTTAGAAAAGGAATAAAATAAACTTTAATGATATTAATATTCATTTGGCATGAACATATAATAAAATATATAGCAATTAAAATGAATCGAATAATAAAATAGATATCAAACCAATACAAATAATGAAAACCTACAAGAGAAAAATTTTTGTACGACAAAAATCTATAGCAAGAGAGTATTAAAAATATATATATTGAAACGTCTCAGGTAATGATCTGATAAAAATAAACCCATATGTGTTTTTAAGTTATAAATTATTAAAGAGTAACAAAATAAAGAAATAGCAATGGAGTGTTAGGTTGATACCAATCAACCACATAAAATGCACACACATCATCATCCTCATTGTAGATGCATTTATTGCAAGAAATACAGATATGTGTAAAGTCCCCACATCATAAATTTGCACAATCTTGATTCTTTTCCTTCTATACTAGCTTCATATACATTATTCTGCAATTTTTAATATAATTAGTATTATCATTCCATGAACAACTGTGTTCTTTTCCATTTTAAAAGATGATATAAAAGGAACCAGACAGTACATGTCATTTAAAGTTGGCATTCTTCTACAATTTATTTTTTTATTATGTTGATAGATTTAGTCCTGAAACATGAATTTTAATTACCAGAGAATATTATACCATATTGTTACATTGCAATCTATTTCTCCATTCCCTAAATGATAGTGTTATGGTTAATGCTTTTAACCTGTATATGTTCATGAAGACACATACAGTACAATGTGCTGCGTGGGAATATACCAGCACATTCAAGGTGCTATTGTCTCTGAGAAGGGAAGAACAGGAAAGGAGTGGGATAAAAAGAGGAGCCTTCTTTCTGCACATATATTATTTTTTTACTTTATAAAAAGGACCTGATGTTGATATAGCAGAATGTCAACATTTATTAGTTCTGAAATGAGCTGAAGATAGGTATATAGTTTTTATTATATAATCTCTGCTGTTCTTATATAAAATATTTGTTAATTTTCTAAAGAGAAATAAGCATACTAGGAAGGTAGTCAGCTGAATCCTCTGTCTCCACTTGCTCTCCAGTACTCTCAAGTCTAGCTGTAGAGATAATACAAACACTCTTCTGTACAATGATATATCAAGAACCAGGAATGGAAATAAACGGAGAAGCTGATCAAACTCCTTCCCCACAACTGCCACATGAATTCAGGTAAATGTCAGAAAATTTTATAACAGTCATTATGTTTGAGAAGGAGCAGATTTCTGCTCGTGAGAAAAGTGGGTTCTGCCATTTTTTTCGAGAGAGAGAGTTTAGGAGACCAGCAGAGTGAGAACTAGATGATCATGGGTACAAATATACATGAGAATTTGTCAACAAGAAGGCAGTTAGGGAAGAGTCCCTGGAACATTTGGTTCTGAATATTTTATGCATGTACTCTTCTCCTTGCTTCTCTCGATGATATTGTAGTAAAACACCTGTGCTCATTTCTGAAGCGTTAACTAAGGAAGTTTAATTACTTGGCTGGCATCAGTGTGGAATGATGGTAGGCATGACACCCAGATATTTAAGATAGAAGAGCTGTCCATAGGAATGGCAGAGAGACCAAGTGTGGCAATGGGCTCCTGGTCAAGAAGGACCATGTCTGGGAGGAGGCTCAGGCACGCTGCCTCCTGACTAGGCAATGGCTGTGAGTGAGATTGTCACAAACTGACTCTTTACAGTCTCTATATCCCTGGGGATCAATATCCAGTCTCCTCATTCGACAAACATTTTCAGAGTCCTTCTAATCCCTGGGCAATGGAAATCTTTACAGGCCGAGACAATAGAAGAGTCTAATCCCTGACCCTCTTGGGCCAGGTATATACTATCCAGGTTTTTCTACCTGTTCATGCTTACCTTCATTTTATATACTATGTATACATATACATAGAGTCTTTTCTAATGAATTCCAGGCTTTTTTTTTAAGTTACAAACAAAAGCATTTCTATCAAATTAATGACATCAGAAAGAATGATTCCAATTTTAAGTGTACTGAGTGTAAATAATATGTTTATAAATATACTTAAGGCATTGTAAAATTCAAACACTTGGGGGTATTTCATTTTTAGTCATTGAATGTTTCCTGCTTCTTAATTTCTATTCTCCATATTTTACACAGCAGAATCTGATATATTCTCTATAGTCAATTATGACTGTGATTAATATAGACAGAGTTCATACCCTTTTTTAAAACTATTATAACCACCTTTTATAATTTTCATACAATAGATTCAAAGTATATTTTTCTTCACATTGGAGGACTTTGGATTGAATTATGGTTCTTCATTTTTATTTTTTTTTATAAAATACAATGTCACTGAAAGATAGTACTGAACAGTTTTGTAAACAATCTAGTAGATTTCATGGATCAAGACTTCCTACCTTAGCTAAATGTGAAAAGCTTTCTCCTTTTCTTTCTTTCCTTTGCTCTGGCATTGGCCTGCAAAGATAACACCATTATTACATTTCCTAGGAAATGGCTAAGGGATAAATGATAAAATTTAGAACAAGTTTTTTTATTATTCTAATAATTTTTTAACTTTAAATTATAGTTGATATACAGTATTAAATTAGTTTCAGGTGTACAATATAGTGCTTAGACATTTATATAACTTATGAAGTGATCACCCTGATAAGTCCAGTACCCATCTGACACCACAGTCATTACATTACTGACTATATTTCCTATGCTGTACCCAACATCCCCATGACTGTTTTCAAAAATGGCAGTTTGTACATCTTAATCTCTTCCTCTTTTTCACCCATACCCCCCAAACACTCTCCCATTCAGCAAACATCAGTTTGTACTTTGTATCTTTCTGTTTTGTTTGTTTAGTTTTTTAGATTCCACATATAAGTGAAATCATATGGTATTTGTCTTTCTCTGTCTGACTTATTTAGCATAATACCCTCCAAGTCTATCTATGTTGTTACAAAGGAAAATATTTCACTCATTTTTATGGATGAGTGATATTTCATTCTACATATGTACATCTTCTTTATCCATTTGTCTGTTGATAGGCACTTAGGTCGCTTCCATATCTTGACTATTGTAGATAATGCTGTAATAAATGTAAAACTGCATAAGTCTTTTCAAATTAGTGTTTTGAGTTTGTTCAGATAAATACTCAGAAGTGGATTTGCTGGGTCCTTCTTTGCCTCTTGGTATAGTCCTTGTTTTATTTATTTATTTTTTACATGACAACTGGTTTGGTCTTTTATTTTTTTATTTTTTTATTGAGTTTATTAGGGTAACATTGGTTAATACAACTATATAATATTCAGGTGTATATTATAATTTGACATCTATATATTCTATTGTGTGATTACCACCCAAAGTCCAGTTTCCTACAGCTAGCATATTTTTGATCCCTTTTACCCACTTCACCCTCTCCCTACCCCTTATATTTGACTCCCTTTACCCCATCTACCTCTCCCCTCATCTC
>NW_011889172.1:245774-249223 GCF_000151845.1 Pteropus vampyrus
CAGCTAGCATATTTTTGATCCCTTTTACCCACTTCACCCTCTCCCTACCCCTTATATTTGACTCCCTTTACCCCATCTACCTCTCCCCTCATCTCCCACTTCCTACCCTCTGGTAACCACTAATCAATCCATTGTCTATGTCCCTGGGTCTCTGTTTGTTTGTCCTGCTCATGTGTTGTTTTTAGGTTTATATCCCACATGTAAGTGATATCATGTGATCTTTAACTTTTTCTCTCTGGTTTATTTTGCTTAGCATAATTATCTCGACGTCCATCCACGTTGTTGCAAATGGCTGTATTTCATCTCTTCTTATGGCTGAATAATATTCCATTGTATATGCCAATCGTCTATTGTAGGACACTTCAGTTGCCCTCATGTCCTGCCACTGTGAATAATGCTGCTATGAACATTGGTGTTCAAGTATTCTTATGGATATGATTTTTTAAGTCTCCAGAGTAAATATCCAGTAGAGGGATTGCTGGATCATATGGTAGATCAATTCTTAGTTTTCTGAGGAAACTCCATACTGTTTTCCATAGTGGCTGTACCAAATTGCAGTCCCACCAGCAGTGTATGAGGGTTCCTTTTTCTCCACATCCTCTCCAGCATTTGTTATTGCTTGTCTTGTTGATGATCGCTATTCTAACAGGTGTGAGATGGTATCTCCTTGTGGTTTTGATTTGCATTTCTCTAATAGCTAGCGATATTGAGCATCTTTTCAAATATTTGTTGGTTATTTGTATGTCCTCTAGGGAGAAATGTGTGTTCAGGTCCTCTGCCCATTTTTTGATTGGATCGTTTGGTTTTTTGTTGTTGTTACTGAGTTTTATGAGTTCTTTGTATATTTTGGATAGTAGGCCCTTATCGGAGGCATTGCTTGCAAATATATTTTCCCATTTGGATGTTTGTCTCTTTACCTTATTGATGATTTCTTTTGCTGAGCAGAAGCTTTTTAGTGTGATATAGTCCCATTCATTTAATTTGTTTTTACTTCCCTTGCCTTTGAGGTGAAATTCATAAAATCCTCTTTAAATCCAAGGTCCTTAGTCCTTGTATTAAAGTCTATTTTGTCTTATATAAGTATTGCTACCCTAGGTTTTTTTATTTCCATTTGCATAAAATATTTTTTTCCATCCCTTTACTTTCAGTCTTTCAATCTGAAGTGTGACTATGATAAACAGCATATGTATGGGTCTTGTTTCCTGATTCATATAGCCACCCTCTACCTTATGATTGAAGCATTTAATCTATTTACATTTAAAGTAACTGATATTACTTTAATATTGATAGGAATGTAGTTATTGCCATTTTATTATTCATATTTTTGCTCTTTTCTTCTTCTTTTTAAAGAAGTCCCTGCAACATTTCTTATATTGATGTGGTGGTGATGAACTCCTTTAGCTTTTTCTTGTCTGGAATAAAACAAGTTTTTATTATAAGTTGGAAGAAAACCTAACTGACACCTGGCTTGAATGGATAATTGTGCTGACAGGATTTGTCCTTGTCTGTAGTGGTTATCATTTTCCTTGGGCCCATAAATGCCTAGAATGCTGGTACACAGCTAGGCAGTACCTCTTACATGATCTAACTGTGTTCCTAACTGTTCTAGAAAGGACTTACCAGAAGGCTTTCCATGAGTCAGGGTTTGTGGACATTGGCACAGACATATTTTCTGGTTAGAAATAGATACCAATGGGAATATGATCAGAGACCTTTCCTCCACACCCAAAGCCATTACAAATTTTTTTGCTAAGGCATCAGCTGCCCAGAAAAGGTCCTTGGACTCTCTGACCAAAGTTGTTCTTGCTAGTAGAATAGCTCTTCATTATCTTCAGCTGAGCAGAGAGGTATCTGTGCTGTAGCCAATATCACCTGCTGTCTCTGGATCAAGGATTCTGGGGGAGTTACATAAAATCAGTTACATAAAACCAGTGGCTTAAAAGGATGACTCCTTCAACAGGATTTTTTTTTCTTTTTTATTGGTTTGGGTCTTGGATACTATGGCTCCAAAGTGCCCTGCAAACACTGGGCATTATCTTGTTTATAGTTACCATAATAATCTCCCTGGAATTGTATTCTCTCAAAAGCTTTAAATGCATGTTTGCAGCTGCTAACTGCCAAGCAAATGATCTTCCAAAGACGATAATGTCAAAGAAGGGACAAGAGAGTGACCAACTTCTGGATCATGCACCTAGAATTGTGTCCTGTGAATGTCACGGATGAAGCAAAAATGCTAAGAGAGCTCCAGGGAAGTCACTGAGAGTGACTCTATCACTTTAATTTTTGATCACATCTCTCAATTAAATTGGGAGTATGAGCAAAAGGGGAAACTGTTAAAGAAAAAATCTGCGGGCCCAAAATGCTGTCACTAGTGCTAAAGCTTATGATACCAAACCTAGATTTAATCCTCATCTAATTGTAGTTTGAACCTCTCCCAGAAACATAATCTTAATCAATGAGTCTGGAATTTTCTGGTCAAGTGCCAATAAAGTAATCTGTCACTGTGGGCCTTCTCCATCCTCCAAGAAGAGGCAATCTGCATAATAAAAAACATTCCCCTCTCCTCCCCCAAAGAAAAGCTGTCCTGGACCAAGTATGATCCTGTCTTTCCCTTTGCTAATAGCAACTTTGCCCCTCCCTTCTTCCTATAAAAATCTTCCATTTTGTACAACTCCTGGGAATGCCCTTCCAGTTGCTATCTGGGATAAATTGCTTAATCAAAGCCAATTATATCTTTAAGTTTACTTTGTTAAATTTTTTTAACAGCCATAAGGGGGAAGGCCAAAGCTTCTTTCTGAGGCTTCTAGGCCTTGGTTGTTTTCAGCTTGAAATAATTTATATTCCAGAGTGGCACCTCTTGAGGTGACTCATTCTGAACCCCTATGGTAATCAAAATGTACGGTTCAAGAGCTCAGTAAAAAATAGAACCAATGAAACACACACACATGAAGATTTTATTTAGGACATAATCTTTGAATGATTTGCTTATGACAATACGACACTGCAAAAAAAAGATGGTGCCATTCAATAAAAATAATCTTGAACTCTTAAAAATCTTTAGTTTGTAGTATTCAAAGTATTTAATCAATACAAATTGCTTAGCAGGGAATTTGCTCTGTTGAGTGTGAAGTCTTTGCTATGTTAAGATTATCAGGATAGTTGGTAGAGGAAACAAGGCCTTAATTTGACAAATTCCTTACCTTTCCAAATTCATGATGGTTGATTGCCTCACCCTGAGAGACCAAGAGAATATGCTTTTCTATTTATCTCCGAAAATATGCCTCTATCTATCTATCTATCTATCTATCTATCTATGTCTATATCTATATCTATATCTATAATCTATCTATTTAAGGTGTACAAGTGTACAACATGATGATTTGATATACATACAAGATAAAATTATTCATATGGTAAAACTAATTAACATATCCATCTCTGCACCTAGT
>NW_011889172.1:250252-256210 GCF_000151845.1 Pteropus vampyrus
CAGGATGTTATTGATGAGGGAATCAGAACAAGCCAGCTTGATGATCTCAGCAAGTTCACAGAAAAAATGAGGAATTTCCAGGTCTATGCAGAAGGACAGTCGCAGCAACAGGAGACTATGGAGTAGAGCATCTGCAGTGCTAATGATCAGAGAGAGTAGAATAAGAAGACTACAGAGGTGGGGGTTCATGATGACCATGTACCTGAGTGGATAGCAGATGGCCACATAACGATCATAAGCCATTGCTGCAAGGAGAAAGTTTTCCAAACCTGCAAAAAACAAGACAAAGCCGCCTTGGGTGAGGCAGCCTGCATAACTGATAGATTTGCTCTGTCTTTGGATGTTCACAAGCATCTTGAGGACGGTGGTGGTGCTGAAACAGATGTCAGTGAAGGATAGATGGGAGAGGAAGAAGTACATGGGAATGTGCAGGTGGGAGTCTGAGCTGACGGCCAGGATGATGAGCAAGTTCCCAAGCACAGTGACGAGGTATATGGTCAGGAATAAACCAAAGAGGAGGGGCTGCAGTTCTGGGTCCTCTGAGAGACCCAGGAGGAGGAATTCTGCTGCACCTGATTGGTTTTCTGATTCCATGTTGTTGATGAGTCTGATGAGAAAGACACATGTGATAGGACACATAACAGATATACAGGGATCCTTATTTTAGAAAACCCTGATATCTATATTGTGAATTGAAGCAAATATTACTAATCTTTCCCTTTCTGTCTCTCTCCCTTCCTTAACCTCTTTTTTTCTCTCCTCCTCTCTCCTACACTACACAATTATCCAAATCTTATTTACTCTCTTCCTACATTGGGCCAACTAACAGGAACAAAATAGGAAACATGACACTTTTTCCTTAAGAATTCTCCAAAGCTTTAAATTAGCAAGCGGAAAAAGCGAAGCCAAGCATATTAATTCTGGATTTTAGAGCAGAGTTTCTCAAATCGTATTTGCATCAGAAGCAATTGGAGGGTTGGTTAAAACCCATATTGCTGGCTCCACACTCAGATTATGGGATAAAGAAAATTGGGCATAGGGCTGAAAATTTTCCTTTTTAACAAATTTCCAAATGTCACTGTCGCTGGTCTGGGTTTTATGTTGAGGATCACAGCTCATTGCAGGCATGGAAAATCAACTTGTCTACAGGTTGGAGCAGACCCAGCATAGTTAATGAGGAAAATGGTGGCCTCATTCATCAATGCTCTGCAGAGTGAGCTGGCTGGGAGGTCAAGTCCATGACTCAGTTAAGTCTCTTCATTTTCAATGCATCATCAAAATCTGTCTTTTCAATGCCCCATTTTTATTTCACAGTTTCATCATTGGGTTCTTATCACAAAACTCTTGCTATAATTTTTGTAATTAATAATAGTATTAGCATGGATTATACAAATAAATATAATAATTATTATAAACTGCTCCCACTACCACTATCACTTATAGCATTCTACTGCCAGGCCTGGTTCTCAGTACTTATTATACTAATTAATTTTATTCTCTCTGCTGACCTATGGGTCAAGTGCTTCTACCATACTCCTGTTTACCCATGACCTCATATAAAAATAAAGGTCAAGTGAAGTGAAATTATGGATACAAAATAGTTGACACTCCAGTGAGAGGTGGTGAAGGCATTTGAACTCAGGCTTTCAAACTTTGGAGCTGAACTCATATCACTACATAATGCACACTCTGAGTAGTACAGGTTTAGATATCCTGAAGAACTGATAGGATTCCATCACTTGAATTTTGAAAATTTCTACCCAAAGAGTTGCAAGTATTTTCCCTTCTAATCTCTGACTTCATAGGTAGCATCCAGCAGATAACAGCAATAAAACAGGACCCACACTAAAACCTGAAATGAAGATTAGAATACAGTAGTTGAAACCTTAAGCCAATGGTTATTATGTCAATGAGATTCTCTTTTTACAATAGTAGAACATTAAAACATTTTCATAAGGCGATATGTAGCACATCTCTGGATTTTTTTCACCAAAAGAGAAAAACTGGAGGAAGGAGGAAATGCATGGTATTTTGAAAAGAATGAAAAAAAAATCAAAAAAGAAAACAATTGGTTAGTGTGTTCAAAGCAGAATCCTCAGATGAGAAAGATAAAATCTACCAACACAAATGTCCAGGCTGCTTGACAGGAGTGTTGTTATAGTAGTAGGAAGAAGGAGAGAATTGTCAAGTTAGTCTTAAGAGGAAAAAAGGAGATCGAGGAAGGTATATCTGATATCTCAAATGCTCTTATAGTTGTGGGACTTTAATCAATACAAATGGGAGCCTAGCACCTGGTGAGTATGAAGTACTTATTATTAAGATGATCATGACAATTGAATGAAAATGAGACCTTATTTCTAGAAAGTACTTACCTTCTCCAGCAGAGACAACAAATACACACCCACACATGCACATGCAGCAGTGTATAAAATAAACACATGCACAATCTTCTGTGTAACTGCCGGCCACGTTCTTACATGAAAAACAGTAGAGAGACTATGTAAAATTTCAAATTTAAAACTAACAATAGTCATAAATATCTCCACTAATCGGTAATTACTTCTAAAATCTATTTTTTTCTTTTCTTTTATCCCTTCCAAGGTAGCCCATTGAGTTCTGTCACTTCTTTCATTTCCTCTTTTTATAATAGATAATGAAAATAATTAATTCCTTGCTCCTTGGCAGTTTTTTTGATTCTCTATTGCTTTTATTTTTTATTTTTTGGCACTTCTGTCTCTGTGTATAATAAACAGATAATTTTAGGAAAAGAAATTATGGAAGTTCAGATTATCTATGTCTGTTATGCCCCGTCAAAGTCTTGGTCACACAGCCTTGGTCACTTTCTTCTGAAGGAAACCTTGGTAATATGTCAGGATCAACTCAAGGATACTCCTATTTCCTGTGTTATGGTGAGTTCCTGAGGATATAGTCATGGATCACGCAGGGTGAAATTGGTTACATCATGGGTGCTTCAATAGAGCTGCTAAATATTCTTATGAACCACTGTTTTAGAAAAAGTGTGTAAAGGTGTCTGTTATGTGAAAACTCATTAGCATGTTAATGTTTAGAACTGATGTCCCTAAAAAAAACTCTGCTTTGACTCAGACATACCTGGGTTTAATTCTGGCTTCAGCGTTCTCTTTGTAAACAAGGAACTCTTTTTCAACTGTGTGAGAAGCCTCAGTCTCCTCTTTTGAATAACAGGAATCTTCATAAAATCTTATTGAAAATGTTGCAAGGATGAGCAATGAGAAGACAAAATCACCAAGCACAGTGTTTGGTATATGAAACACTCTAAATATTTCTTAATGAGATTTATTTCTGCCTTGGGCACAACCAAACCACCTAGCATGGTCCATTATAGAAGGGAAGTGGTGGATGGAGCAAGGCGAAGGAGGAGAGGGGCAAGAAACAACATCTTTAGCATGGCAACCATAAATTTCAGGAGAGAATGGATGTGCTCTATCTCCTTCTGGGGATCTTGCTTATAGAGAAATTGGAGTGAACAACCAAAACAAACATTAATAATTAATGTTTATTTTAATGGACATGATAATGCATATAGCAATTAAAATGAATAAATTAGACCAAGATGTATCAACACAAATAACAAAATCTCAAAAGAGAAAAGTAATATGCCTAACAAGACATCTACGATATGACAAAATTTAAATAGGTTTAAAATAAAACTTTTTATAAAACATTTCAAGTACACAAAAGTACAGAATAAACAATAAAGTTCTGGCTATCTAGTACTAGGCACCATTAAATTAAAATAGGTTGCCATATTTGCATTAGATATTTTTAATAAATAAAATAATACATATTCATTTTTCCACTTCCTTAGTCACTTTTCCTTCCTCAAAGGAACCACTACACTGAACTTCATGTGCTCCTCTGGTTGCAATAATTGAGTGAGATTCTACCTGTAAAGATGTTCTTGATTTGTATTTTAAAACTTTGCACACTGTATATGGCATTTTGTGTTTGGTTTTTAACAGTAACATGTTTTATGTCTTGGTACATTTTTCTCTAGTTCATTAACTTTATCTTACCTTATTCCAATGTCTTATTATCTCACAATTTATTTGTTCATTCTCCAACTAAGTGGCATATTCCTTATGGCCATTTCACACACCACACATACATACACACACACACACACACACACACACACATATGTGTAAAACAATTTAAACAACATGTGGAAGACTGCCAAATTCAAGACTGTGGTTGCATCAGGGGTATGTTGTATTTATTCACGTTATTTTATTACTTTAAGAAGAGAACTCTGATGGTAAAAATCAAAGTGTACTACTTTTGGAAGCATGGATGGTTGCTTATTTGTTGTATTATTTTATACTGTCCTGGACTTAAAAACATTTCATAACTTATTGAAGAGAAACAGGTAGACTGGGCTGTAGTTTGGGGATCTGCTTCATTCTCCACTTCCTATCTCTCAGAATACTCATCATCAGGAAACAGTGTCAAAACCAAAGATCTCTTCTAAAAAGAAGAAGACAGAATGGATAGCAAAGGAGGTGCGACTTCATATCCCTTCCCCTTGACAAATTAAAGAAAATGTTAGAGGATTCTAGAGCATTCTTCAAAACTGAGCAAGAGTAGACTACTGTTGAAAAAGGAAAAAGTCCCTGGACTTTAGCAGAATGGGAGATTCTTCAGTATTAGTGCAAAGCTACAATCAAACAGGTAAAGAAGATGATGGACCATTAGGCAGGGACGTTGCAGGCAACCTACTTCTACTCTTTTTTTGCATGGACTCACCTGATGGCTACCCCTATATGGACTGGTAAACAAAAACCTGTCTCTATTTGCAAAACATAAAATAGGGGATCTCAGATTACCTGGAAGCCAACAGTAGGAAATGACATTCCCTTCTTCCCTAGAAGTGAAGGAGAAAATTAGAAGCTCTGTCCTCAGGAAACACAGAGAGACAGTGGAGCACTGGGCTCCTGCGCAGAAACGATGGTCTCCGGAACTAGGCTCAGGTGGGCTGCATACTGACCTGGGCATGACTGTTGAGTGGGGTGGTCACAGACAAACTATTTGCAGTCTCTGTGTCCCTGGGGATTTAATGTCCAAAGCTCCTCATTAGTCAAACTCTTTAACTCTCATGTGATCACAGAGCAGGGCAAATCCTGGAGGAGCAAGGCTCAGAGATGAAGAACTGTGGTTTGGCTGATTCTCTCACCCTGAGAAGTCAAATGCATGCCATCTTCTTCCCTCCATCTTTCTTGACTCATATCCACCTAGTCTTCTGCATACCTCAACACATCTTCTTTCTGTTATTGGATTCTAGTCTTTTTTTTAAAGGGATATTTAAAGGAAGCCCTGTCCTAACAGTCATATCAGGAAGACTGGTACTATATTTAAGCTCATAACTTTAGTTTTTTATATGGGTAGATATATATTACCTGTATAAATACATGTACTATTACAGTGACTGTATACTAAAAATGCATACACTAAGGGCTAATTCTGCATATCACTCATTGAACATCGATTCTGCTTACATATATTATATTTGGCAGTCTCTAATATATCCTGTGTGCTTATTTTTTTACTTAAGTTTATTGAGGTATCATTGGTTAATACAATTATATAATTTTCAAGTGTACATTATAATTTGATATCTGTATATTCTATTGTGTTCACCACCCAAACTCGTTTCCTTCAGCTACTATATATTTGATCCCCTTTACCCGCTTCACCCTCCCCTTATCCCCTTATATTTGACCCACTTCACTCCATCTACCTCCTCGCTCCTCCACCACTCTACTAGTAACCAATAGTCTATAGTCCATGTCCATGAGTCTCTGATTGTTTGTCCTGCTCATTTGTTGTTTTTAGGTTTATATCCCACATATAAGTGATATCATGTGATTTTTAACTTTGTCTGTCTGGCTTATTTCACTTAGCATGATTATCTCGAGGTCC
>NW_011889172.1:256260-258817 GCF_000151845.1 Pteropus vampyrus
CCACTTCACTCCATCTACCTCCTCGCTCCTCCACCACCCTACTAGTAACCAATAGTCTATAGTCCATGTCCATGAGTCTCTGATTGTTTGTCCTGCTCATTTGTTGTTTTTAGGTTTATATCCCACATATAAGTGATATCATGTGATTTTTAACTTTGTCTGTCTGGCTTATTTCACTTAGCATGATTATCTCGAGGTCCATCCATGTTGTCGCAAATGGCTGTATTTCATCTCTTCTTATGGCTGAGAAATATTCCATTGTATATATGTACTACAGCTTTTTTATTCAATAATCTATTGTAGGACACTTTGGTTGCTTCCATGTCCTAGCCACTGTGAATAATGCTTCTATGAACATTGATGTGCAAGTATCTTTATGAATATGATTTTTTAAGTCTTTAGGGTAAATACCCAATAGAGAGATTGCTGGATCATAATGGTGGATTAATTCTTAGTTTTCTGAGGAACCACCATACTGTTTTCCATAGTGGCTGTACTAAGTTGCAGTCCCACCAGCAGTGTATGAGAGTTCATTTTTCTCCATATCCTCTCCAGCATTTGTTGTTACTTGTCCTGTTGATGATAGCTATTCTAACAGGTGTGAGATGATATCTCATTGTGGTTTTGATTTGCATTTCTCTAATAGCTAGCGATGTTGAGCATCTTTTCATATATTTGTAGGCCATTTGTATATCCTCTAGGGAGAAATGTGTGTTCAAGTCCTCTGCCCATTTTTTTGAGTGGATCATTTGTTTTTTGTTGTTGTTATTGAGTTGTATGAGTTCTTTGTATATTTTGGATATTAGGCCTTTATCAGAGGCATTGCTTGCAAATATATTTTCCCTTTCAGATGTTTGTCTCTTTACCTTATTGATGATTTCTTTTGCTGAGCAGAAGCTTTTTAGTCTGACGTAGTCCCATTCATTTAATTTGTTTTTACTTCCCTTGCCTTTGAGGTGAAATTCATAAAATCCTCTTCAAGTCCAAGGTCCTTGAGTTTAGTTCTTATGTTTTCTTCTATGCATTTTATTGTCTCAGGTCTTATATTTAGGCCCTTAATCCATTTTGAGTTAATTTTGGTGTGTGGTAATAGACACACTCTAGTTTCATTCTTTTGCAGGTGGCTTTCCAGTTTTCCCAGCACCATTTATTGAAGAGGCTTTCTCCACTGTATGTTTTTGGCTTTTTTGTCAAAAATTATTTGCCTGTATAAATAAAATTTACTTCTGGATTCTCGATTCTGTTCCACTCGTCTGTGTGTCTGTTTTGCAGCCAATACCATGCCGTTTTGATTACTGTCACTTTATAGTATAATTTGAAGTCAGGCAGAGTGATACCTCCAGCCTCGTTCTTTTTTTCTCATGATGGCTTTGGCAATTTGGGGTCTTTCGTACTTTCATACGAATCTGATGATTTTTTGTTCTATTTCTTTAAAAAATGCCAATGGGATTTTCGATCAGGATTGCATTCTGTATAATGCTTTAGGTAATATGGTCATTTAAATTATGTTGATTCCTCCAATCCAAGAACACGGAATATCTTTCCATTTCTTTGTATATGCTTTGATTTCTTTTAATAGGGTCTTATAGTTTTCATTATATAGTACCTTCACTTGTTTCGTCAAATTTATTCTTAAGTATTTTATTCTTTTCGTTGCAATTGCAAAATGAATTAATTTTCACTTCTTTTTCTGAAGCTTCATTATTAGAGTATAGGAACGCTATGGATTTTTGAACATTGTTTTTGTATCCAGAGACTTTAATTTCTCCTTCATATCTAAAGGAGAGCTTAGTTGGATACATTATTCTTGGCTGGTAGTTCCTTTCACTTGATAGTTTAAATATTTGATTCCATTCCTTTCTGGCTTGTAAGGTTTGTGCTGAGAAGTCCAAGGATAATCTAATAGGTTTATCTTTATAAGTTACCTTTTTTTCCCCGCTGGCTGCCTTGAGAATTCTGTCTTTGTGGTTGATTTTTTATAATTTTAATACGATGTGTCTTGGTAAAGGTCTTTATGGGTTGAGATAATTGGGTGTTCTGTAGACTTCTTGAATTCCAAGCTCCAGTTCATTCTTTAGGTTTGGGAAATTCTCGTCCGCTGTCTGAAAATGCTTTCTAATTCTTGTTCCTTTTCCTCACCTTCGATAGTGCCCATTATTCTTATATTTCCTCTCCTGATATTATCAGCTGGTTCTTAAATTTCTCTTTCATTCTTTTTCATTCTTCGGTTTCTCCCTTCTTCCTTCTGATGCATTTCTGTATTTCTGTCTTCGATATCACTGATCCTTTCCTCGATTTAGTTGACTCTATTTCCCAAGCTTGCTATTTCATTTTTCAACTCTTGCAATGTGTTCTTCATCTCCAGAAGTTCTAGTCTGTTCTTTTTTAGGGTTTCGATCTCTTTGCTCTGCTCATCTAGTTGTTTTTTCAATTCCTGAAATTGTTGATATGACTCGTTTCAGAACTCACTGAGTTTTTTCAGAAGTACCATCCTGAATTCTCTGTCATTTAAGTTTCATATTTCCATGTCTATAATCTTATCATCTGGAGATTTTTT
>NW_011889172.1:258867-260968 GCF_000151845.1 Pteropus vampyrus
TGATCCTTTCCTCGATTTAGTTGACTCTATTTCCCAAGCTTGCTATTTCATTTTTCAACTCTTGCAATGTGTTCTTCATCTCCAGAAGTTCTAGTCTGTTCTTTTTTAGGGTTTCGATCTCTTTGCTCTGCTCATCTAGTTGTTTTTTCAATTCCTGAAATTGTTGATATGACTCGTTTCAGAACTCACTGAGTTTTTTCAGAAGTACCATCCTGAATTCTCTGTCATTTAAGTTTCATATTTCCATGTCTATAATCTTATCATCTGGAGATTTTTTTCTCTTTCTGAGATGCCTTGTCACCTTGGTTGTTCATGGTGTTTAATGGATTATTTCTCCACCTTGGCATTAATAAAAATGTATTCTGCTTTTTTTCCAGAAAGATTTATTACATAAAGGTCTCTTTAGCCTGTTGCAAAGAAGGCACTTTTCTTTTGGTTTCCAGTAGGTGGTGTCTAAGCCTCTTGAATCCTTGCTTCATATAAAGCTTTAAAAATGCATTTTTATTTTCTGATAGATATTTAATCATGCTTTCTACCCTCAGTTTCAGTCCCTGTCAGTATTAGCAACAGTTTTGGTAGCATTTGCTCCGATTCCCCTGGGGCTCCGCGGTGTTCCATCTCAGAAGGTATGGGGGGAGGGGCCCTCTGGGTTGGTGGTTGGGGGCTGCGGCTCAGTCTCCGTTTTGCAACTGCGGTTGGTAAAAATCATCTGTTGTTTCTCTGCCAGACACTTCTCTGCTTTCTGCCCTGATGACTGGGCCCTGCAGCCAGTCAGCCACGGAGAGCTCACAGCTCTCCCAGGCAGGGCTATTCAGGGAACTCACTACACGAACTAACGCCTCCTTCTCCCCTCTTCCTCCTCCTGCAGCGAACTCTGATGTCTGCGAGAGGCAACTTCTTTATTTCCCCCAGTCTACCACCCGAAATCCGGAGTTCTGACCTGTGGTAGCTCTTATGCGCAGATCCCACACTCAGACATGCTGGTGTGCAGTTTGGGTGTTTTTTGTTGAGTTTTAGATGTTCAGCTTATTGTTGTTTCAAGAGGAGAGATCTGGGGACGTCTCTCATTCCACCATGTTTCCGCAAAGTCTATATCCTGTGTACTTAACTGTCAAAGATATTTTTCTCTTTTTAGAATTTCACCAGCACATTTTCTCAATTTAATATCAGTAGCTTCAATATACTTTTTTTTATATTATGGACCATGGGACAAAACTATGCTTCTTGGTTATCAATAATGTTGCAGGAAGTTACAAGTTATCAAAGTAGCAGTCAACCTGTGATACAACGTACCTTTGAGGATGTAACCATAAGATTTGGGGCTCGTTTGTTGTAATGACAAATTTTATTTTAGTTGACATTAAATATTTTGATACAATTATTAATACATAGAGAGGTATGATAGGTTTATTGATCCGAAGTCCAGAAAAAAAAAAAGACATAAACCGGCAGTTTATTCATTGTAGAAATGAGATTACAGTGAACAAAAGAACTAATTAAAAGGTGCGGGGACATAAAATTAATTTAGATTCCTATTTTATATCCAGGTCAAAAATACAATTATTAATACATGGAGAGGTATGTTAGGTTTATTGATCAGAAGTCCAGGAAAAAAAAAAGACATAAACTGGCAGTTTATTCATTGTAGAAATGAGATTACGGTGAACAAATGAACTAATTAAAAGGCACAGGGACATAAAATTAATTTAGATTCCTATTTTATATCCAGGTCAAAAATAAATGCTAGGTGGGTTCATGCCTCAAATGTAAAAGGCTAAACAATAAATCCTTTATTTTGAGGTAAGAATGGGTGACAGGAAAAAGACCTGTTGAGAACAAACCATTAAAGAAAATATCGACAAATTCAACTTTATTAAAACTAAGCATTTTCATCCAAAAAACATTAGAAATTATGTACAAAACAGATCACACATCAAATGAAATTTTCAATGCATATAATTGACAAAGATTACTGTTCCAATAAATAATTGCTATGAACTAATAAGAGAAAAAGGCAGCTCAACAGAAATACCATAAAAAGATACTTCACAAAAGAGAAAAACATAAGTGGCCATAATATGTAAGCAGATTCTTAATCTCA
>NW_011889172.1:261018-263174 GCF_000151845.1 Pteropus vampyrus
GAGAGGTATGATAGGTTTATTGATCCGAAGTCCAGAAAAAAAAAAAGACATAAACCGGCAGTTTATTCATTGTAGAAATGAGATTACAGTGAACAAAAGAACTAATTAAAAGGTGCGGGGACATAAAATTAATTTAGATTCCTATTTTATATCCAGGTCAAAAATACAATTATTAATACATGGAGAGGTATGTTAGGTTTATTGATCAGAAGTCCAGGAAAAAAAAAAGACATAAACTGGCAGTTTATTCATTGTAGAAATGAGATTACAGTGAACAAATGAACTAATTAAAAGGCACAGGGACATAAAATTAATTTAGATTCCTATTTTATATCCAGGTCAAAAATAAATGCTAGGTGGGTTCATGCCTCAAATGTAAAAGGCTAAACAATAAATCCTTTATTTTGAGGTAAGAATGGGTGACAGGAAAAAGACCTGTTGAGAACAAACCATTAAAGAAAATATCGACAAATTCAACTTTATTAAAACTAAGCATTTTCATCCAAAAAACATTAGAAATGATGTACAAAACAGATCACACATCAAATGAAATTTTCAATGCATATAATTGACAAAGATTACTGTTCCAATAAATAATTGCTATGAACTAATAAGAGAAAAAGGCAGCTCAACAGAAATACCATAAAAAGATACTTCACAAAAGAGAAAAACATAAGTGGCCATAATATGTAAGCAGATTCTTAATCTCATAAGAGAAATGTATATTTTAAATAATATTTATACCCATGAAGCTGTCAGAGTAAATGAAAATGTGTTGCAAGTAATGTGGAATGCAAGAAAACTTTAATGGTGATTAAAACTGGTTCAACCTCTTAGGAAAACTCTTTGGAGCTACCCAAAAAAATTTTGGCACTCCTATATATCCTAATAATTCCAATCCTAATATAAAACTTTTTCTCACTTCTTCCACATGTGTGAGATTATTAAAACAGAGATATTCATAATATCAGAAAACTAGCTGCTAAAAGTTTCATCCACATCAGAAAGAATAACTATTTTTGAAATTACCATACACAGTGTAAAATTATGGCATAGAAAGTGAATGAATTAGTCATGCACTCAACAAAAAGTTTAAATCTCAAAAGCACAATGATGCAAAAATAATCAAGACAAAGAATTCAAACCATAAGATTAAACTTGCTAACCAGTTCAAAAGCAGGTAAATTTATTTTAAAAATATATAGATTAATAGATTACAGAGGGATACACAGAGAGTTATAAAAAAAAAAGACAGTTGAATTCTATGACAATGTCAGTGTGTAAAGCAAACGTGATCAAATACTGGCAATTTCATAGTATTTAACCTAGTAGAACATCAAAATAAATGATAAATATAAAATCAGAAGAGTGGTTACCACAGGGATGGCAGAGATGATGAGACTGGAAAACTCTTCAAGCATACTTTATGCTTTATTCTTAACTTGGTAATAGGTATGTGTGTTTTCATCATATCACTGCTCTTTAAAAACTAGAGATATATTTTATACACCACTGCATACATGATATTTTAACATGTAAAACTGAGGTAAGGCCTTTCTTATTTTAATGTACAGATATGTTCTCCCATGTTCTTTGAATATCCAGGTCATGTTTCTCAGGCTTCAGAGTGCATCAGCAACTCACTGAATTATTTATAAAACTCAACCTTTGGACATTTCCCCATCCAAAGATTCGAAGTCAGTAATTCTCAGGTGAGATTAAAAAATCTTCAGTGTGAACAAAGGTCTCAGATGCTTCATCTGAAGGTGTTCTGTGGATGTCAATGGAGGAAGCTCTGTTCTAGAAGAAACCATGGGATGCAGGCAGAAAGCTGTCTTCCCACTGTAGTGCTGACACATTCCATCCCTTCTATAGATGAGGGGTGCTCCCTTGAATCCTGTGGGACCTTCCCACACACACACATCCAGAAGATCCTTCTGTCTGATGACCCCACATATGAATTGTGAAAGAATGATGGCCTATAACCCTTCCATCTTTTCTCCTGTAGTATTTTTCATTCACCATCTCCTCCATAGAAAAACTGTGTTCCTCATAAAGATACATTGTAAAATTTGCATAACCACCCTAATTATGCAGCCAACTCTTCAAGACTTTAGTCGGCCAAGTGATTTTATTCAACCATGTTTCTCTGTGTG
>NW_011889172.1:263224-293042 GCF_000151845.1 Pteropus vampyrus
CTCAGGTGAGATTAAAAAATCTTCAGTGTGAACAAAGGTCTCAGATGCTTCATCTGAAGGTGTTCTGTGGATGTCAATGGAGGAAGCTCTGTTCTAGAAGAAACCATGGGATGCAGGCAGAAAGCTGTCTTCCCACTGTAGTGCTGACACATTCCATCCCTTCTATAGATGAGGGGTGCTCCCTTGAATCCTGTGGGACCTTCCCACACACACACATCCAGAAGATCCTTCTGTCTGATGACCCCACATATGAATTGTGAAAGAATGATGGCCTATAACCCTTCCATCTTTTCTCCTGTAGTATTTTTCATTCACCATCTCCTCCATAGAAAAACTGTGTTCCTCATAAAGATACATTGTAAAATTTGCATAACCACCCTAATTATGCAGCCAACTCTTCAAGACTTTAGTCGGCCAAGTGATTTTATTCAACCATGTTTCTCTGTGTGGACTCTACCAAAGATGAGTAAGAAATACAAGAAGAGGTAAATAAAGAGATAAATAAAAACTCAGATACATGCTTCTCAATAAACCAACCAAAAGGCATCAAAATAAGTGAAGTGTCAGAAGAGATGAACAACCATTACACTGCTACCCAAGAATTAGTGATTTGATTATATTACTAAGACTGGAAAATATGCTCATAGATACTACAACGAATATAAACAAATATAAATGATGAAGCAGGTAGTAAAAATGAGTGCAAAAGGATTATATTAAGAATATAGGGAAGATACAGAAAACTATGATACCACTTAAATGTTATGAATACTACTATATGTCAGGCATTGTATTAAGTGCTTGTAGTGGTTATGAAAGCTGGCTGCCCTAGGTGGTCAGTCTAAGTCTTTTATATTAATCGTTTTCCTCCGCACTCGTAATTAGGTTTAGAAGGGGAATCTTGTTTTCAGTGATGGGCCTGAAAAGGTCATGAAAAAGTCAATTATCAACTGACTCAGGGAAGGACAGTCAGTTTTCTGCCTCTGGGCATCATGTCTGAATTCGACACCCGCATCTACTGCCACCAGTAGTCTTAGGAAGAAGCCACCTCATGGAGAACTGAATGAATCTCTACTCTCTAACTCTTGTATATTTTCTACATCTGAAGTACCTATAATAAAAGATAACTTTTTCTTGTATGAGAATATTAGAGCCAGGGTTCCTTTTTCTTATTAGAAGTGAAGACTTCAGCTTGTATTCAAATATCTTACAATCATCTGAAACCACTGACATAATTTAATTACACCAATGTTATAGCTAATGAAACTGAATATGATGGATTCTGATATTGCTTCAGAGAAACATAGTTAAATAGAAACAACTCTCAGTAATTACTGCATTGGGGTAAATTCACATGGCCATTACTCACAGTAGGCCTAAATCTGGGGTAAATTCACATGGCCATTACTATGGGATTAGGCGGAAAGCTAGTCTCTACTTATAACCATGGGCTTCCTTAAATGTTTTTCCTGTCCTATCCACATTCTCCCACATTCATCATAGAACATTCGCCCCTCCCCCACAACCAAAATAACAAGATCCAAGCACTCAGGTTCTACTTCTATGGACAAGAACCAAAAATCTGACCTTAGACAGCTGAAATCATTTGTGAAACAACATAAAATTAGATTAGGAGCAAAACCAGATTTCAAGCCTAATTTGAAATGCACTTGGTCATCATGTTATCTAGTCATTTTAGAAGACCTTGATGATAGAAGTGTTATTAGATATTCTGAAACAATGGATATCTTTCCATTTGACTCACTCTAGAAAACTGGCACAAATGTGATGACACAATCACTAAAGAAAAGTTATCCTACTAATTATTTTTCTCAAGGCTCCCTTCATATCCCTGTTCCTGAGGTTATAAATGAAGGGGTTCATCATTTGAGGAACCACAATATACAACACTGAAGCCACTACAGTCTTCCTAGAATAGTCAGTAACTGCAGAACTAATGTATACTCAAAAAGCCTGTACTGCAGAATAAAAAGACAACTAAGAGATGAGACCCACCGGTGGAAAAGGCTTTATATTTTCTGCCAGCTGATGGAATTCTCAGAAAAGAGACAATCTGAGTATAAGTGGAAAAAATGCTACCCCCTATACTAGCCATAAATTAGCCAGGATGGTATTGATGAAAGATTCAGAACAGGCCAGCTTGATGACCTGAACAAACTCACAAAAGGAGGAGGGGATTTCCAGGTCTGTGCAGAAGGACAGTCACAACACCATCAGGCTGTGGAGCAGAGCATCCACAGTGGTAATGCACAAGGAGAGTAGAATAAACAACCCACAGAGGGAGTGGTTCATGATGACTGTGTACATCAAAGGGTGACAAATGGCCACATAGTGGTCATAGGCCATTGCTGTGAGTGGAAAATTTTCCAAAACATCAAAAATCAAGATGAAGCAGATCTGGGTGAGACAGCCTGTGTAAGAGATGTGCTGATTCTGTGCTTGGATGTTCACCAGCATCTTTGGGATTGTGGCTATGTTTAAACAGATGTCAGTAAAGGACAGAATGGCAAGAAAGAAGTACATGGACATGTGGAGGTGGTAGTCAGAGATGACAGCGAAGACAATGAGCAGGTTTCCCAGGCTGGTGACCAGGTATATGGTCAGGAACAGGCAGAAGAAGAAGGGCTGCAGTTCCGGATTATCTGTCAATTCCAGGAGAGTAAATTCTGAAACATGTTTTGTTTCTAGGTTCTATGTTGTTGATGAATCTGATGTAAAACATTAGATGACAAGAAAACAAAATGTATGGTCCCTAGGCCAGGAGAAGCAGTACCTGGAAACTTGTTAGAAATGCCAATTAAATCACTTCAGACTTAATGATGGTAAGATCCAGGGATGATGACCAATCTGTTTTAATGAGCTCTATGCTAAAATTTGAGAGCTGGTGTTCTAGAAAAACACTCATCTATACTATGGACCCATGTGAACATATGAATCTTTCACTCTGCTCATTTCTCCCTCTATCCTTTTTCTCTCCCTCCTCCTCTTACCTCTACTCACTTAGTCAAACCAAAATTTTCTTGAGCAATAAAATACATTGATGCAAGTCAGTAGAATGGAATAAAGAACACAGAACTATTTCACACCTCCAAACAAATGAAAATATAAGAATAAAATTACAAAATCTGTCTCATCTTTAGGAATTTTCTTTCTCTAAGGTGGTGATATATGATTAAAACAAACAAAACTGGCTGAGAGAAAGGGTGAAATACATAGGATCCTAAAAAGACATAAAACAACAAAACATTTTTGGTCCTCAAAGAACAGAGACTTGTTGGATAACACTGGCACCGGCCATCCTAACAGGTGTGTCCCTATGCAGTAGTGGTTTTACTTCTCCCAAAGGACACTGAAGCAGCCATCAGAAGATCAATTATTTGGTGTAAATCTTAGACTCAAGCACTCTGAATTTAATACAGCTTCAGCATTTGCTTTTCAAACGGGGAAACACTTTACCTGTATTAGAAGCCCAGGGTTCTCACTTATATATTGGGAACTATCATAAAACTATTGGAATAAACCATCAACAAAACAAAGAGGGAACCAACTGAAAGGGAAAAAATATTTACAAACAACATCTCCAATAATATACAAAGTATATAAGGAACTCATACAACTCAACAACAAAAAAAAAACAATCAATCCAATTAAAAAATGGGCGAAGGACAAATAGACTCTTCTCCCAAGAAGATATACAAATGGCCAATAAAAAGATACGTTCCACTTCACTAGCTACTAGGGAAATGCAAATCAAAACCACAATGAAATACCACCTTACATCTGTTAGAATGGCTATCATCAACAAGACAAGTAATAAGTGTTGGAGAGGTTGTGGAGAAAAAGGAACCCTCCTACACTGCTGGTGGGAATGTAAATTGGTACAGCCACTATGGAAAACAGAATGGATGCTCCTCAAAAAATTAAGAATAGAATTACTATATGACCCAGCAATCTTTCTTCTAGGTATCTAGCCCCCAAATTTGAAAACATTTATCTGTAAAGATAGATGCAGCATTATTCATGGTGGCCAAGACATGGAAGCAACAGAAATGCCCTTCAATAGATGATTGGATAAAAAAGATGTGGTATATATATATACAATGGAATATTATTCAGCCACAAAAGATGAAATACTGCCATTTGTGACATGGATAGATCTTGAGAGTATCATGCTAAGCAAAATAAGTCAGACAGAAAAAGTTGAGATCATATGATTTCACTCATATGTGGAATATAAAATGAAAAACAACAAATGAATAAAACAAACAAAAACTCAGACACATACAACAGTTAGCAGTTACCAGAGGGAAAGGTGGGAGAGAGGAGGTAGAAAAGGGTAAAGGGGGTCAAAAATATGGTGATGGAAGGAAATTTGACTTTAGCTGGTGAACCCAATGCAATATGCAGATGAGGCATTATTGAATTGTACATGAAAAACTTTATTGGGTCATTGCAATGATGAGAAATGAGTAGGCTTACAGAAGCCAGCACTGTGCTCAGCACAAGGGACCCTCATAGTGACACTGCCTGTTTAATTATTTTTTCTGCTGAATAACTAACAGTACCTGACCTGTTTCACTGCTAGGAAGAAACTGGTGGGGTAGGGCAAGTTGAGGAAACAGGAAAGAAAGAAGGAACATCATTAGCATGACAACAGGCATGGGTTTAGGTGCCGAAATTCTCTCTGGGAATCTTGGCCATGTGTGGGGTAAATGAAAGAAATATCAATGATATTCATATTTATTTGGCATGGATATAATTAAAATTAATTAAATAATAACATAAATTAGATCTATGAATCAACACAAGCAATAACAACCTACAAGAGAAAAAATTGTTTGATATAAAATATACAGCACAAGAAATCTTAAAATATTTTTAAACCTACATAAGTGTGTTTATTTTTATTTTGGATTACTCAAGCATTAACAAAAAGCATAGAGGATATTAAGGAAAAACTGAGTGCCCACCACTCAATGTTATCAAATAAACCCACTTCATCATTCTTTCTTTAGGTATTTTCATTGAAATAATAGGTATCTTTGAAGCGTCCCACATCAGGTTATTGTACAAATTGATTCTTTTCTTCTCCTGAGGAAACCACTACATTAACTTGATGTGCATTATACCCTATACTTTTTCTTATAGTTGGTATTTTTCTACAAGCAAATGCACTGATTTTTTTTTTTTTTATGGTGACATTGGTTAACGAAATCCAATACGTTTCAGCTGTACACTTTAGTAGTAAGGCATATATATATTTACACTGTGTTCACCTCCCATGGTTAGATTGCTTTCTGTCACCACATATTTGACCCCCTTTACCCCATCTACCCCCTCTCCTCCCACCCCTACCCTCTGGTAACCACTAGTTCTTTGTCCATGTCCATGGATCTTGTTTGTCCTGTTCATTTGTTGCTTTTAGTTTTATATCTCACATATAAGTGATATCGTGTGATTTTCAACTTTTCTGTCTGGCTTATTCTGCTTAGCATGATTATCTCGAGGTCCATCCATGTTGTCACAAATGGCAGTATTTAATCTTTTTTTATGGCTGACCAATATTCCATTGTATGTATGTACTACAGCTTCTTTATCCAATCATCATAGGACACTTCGATTGCTTCCATGTCCCGGCCACTGTGAATAATGCTGCTATGAACATCGGTGTGCAAATATCTTTTCGGATATGGGTTTTCAAGTCAAAGTCAGCTTTTGAAAATGTCCCCAATGACACTCATAATCAAATCCCGGTCATGGACACCAATCTTAATTCTATTCCTATTTCATAGACTATTACTTCTCATCCATTTGGTATTTCTTCCCTCGACACCAACTGCTAAAGTTAGAAGGTCCCTGGGGCTTGCCAACCCTCAGATGAAATCATCTAATCTAATGGTTTTAAGTACCATCTATACATTGATGACTCTCAAATGTAAGGGCTCAGCCTGATAAAGACGTGGTTTTTCTCATGTACCAAGAAGTCTAAACAGGCAGTCCAATGGCCTGTGCAAAGACACCAATGCAGGGGAATTGTCCCTGTGTTTTTTTAACCAAACTGTATTTGTCTGTAGTTTTTGTCCCTATAGCATATAATTTATCATCCGAACTCCAGAAATGTATCTGATTTCCAGGAAAGGTGAAGGTGCATGAATGGCAATAAAGAGAAATAGCTATATGAGACTGTCCCCTTTTTAACAGCTTCCCCAAAATCCACACCAATGACTTCTGCCTACTTCTCATTAGCCAGGACTGTGAAAGTCTCCCATAAACCTAAAGAAACCTAAGAAGGAAAATGCTTTTTAATTATGTGCCTGGAAATAATCTAAATTCTGTTTAAAATGTACCAAAGGACAAGGGGTATTAAAGAGACAACTACATACTACTTGCCATACAAGGCCAGAGAGAATTTTCCTATAAACAAAAAGAATACATATCATAAATTGCCCATTTTATAATCTACTTGCAAATACATTAGAAAGCAGTCCCCAAAAAGTTATAAAAATGCCCCTACATCACCAATTATATGACCAAATATCTCATAGTTCAATGAAAATATTATACTGTAAATGAGGAAGTCATTAAAGCTAAACCATAATGAAAACATTATATGAAATGAGTAAAATACAGCAGATGTTCTACTTAAAGTGTCTTTAAAGTAATTAAACTTTATAATACAAAATCACCACTGAGAATTAAGAGACTGAGTATTTTTCTTGAGAATAAGACAGACAAAAAGGCAATCTCATTTTCATGTTATGTATTTTAATTTCTCCTCAAGAATTATCTTGCGTACAAGCAAAGAACAATACCTGAAAGCTTTCCAAAATTCCTCACATTCATAGTTTATTCCTCCAAAAAGCATTTTACAAGTCTCCTAAGGGATGTGTATTTACCAAAACATATTCCCACACTTTTATATTCATAAAGCTTCTTTCCAGGGTGCATTTTCATGTATAGTGTAAAATTTATAAGATGAATATACCATTTCCCACGTACCCTACAATCAATTTATCTCCAGTGTGAATTACCATTTTACTAAAGGTTGAAAGCTAAACCACACACACACACACACACACTCCTATACTTCTAACATTCATAACATTTTCTCCCTGTGAGACAAAGAATGTTCACACTGAGGCAGAAGCTTTCCTACATATATATTACCTTCATAAGGTTTCCCTCCCTGTATATTATGACTTATTCATTAACAGCTGAACAATTTTTAATATTTCTACATTTGTGCATCTTCTTGCATATGAAGCTTTCGAGAATTTCTGAATTTCCATATTATTTACATATATAAGGCACCTCTCCACTGTGAGTTTTTAAATGTTGAGTTCTTAAAAGATATGAGAAGAAAGTGTAGCTCTTCCTGCATCTTCTACATTCACAGGTTTTATGCCAGTACAAAGTCTCATGTGGATACTAAGGCCTCAAAACTAAGTAAAGGTTTCATTATATACAGATGGTTTTGCCCCAGTGTGAGTTATCATGTGTTATTAAAGCATGTTAAATAGTTTAAGGCTGTAGGTCATTCTTCACATGGCTTTTACAGTAATTTTAGACATATAAAACGTTTCAATCAAAATTTTAAAAAAATTTTTTAAGTCTTTGTCAGATATCTTATAATCAGAAAATGTTTCTCTCAAGTGTTTTTTCTTACACATTCTGTAGCGTATGAACAATTATGGCTCTTCCATATTTATATGAATAGGAATTCTGCCCTGAGTAAGTTCTCACATATTACATAAGAATGAAAACTGACTAAAATGTTTTAATATTCTTTACTTTCATAAGGTCTTTGTCCAGATGAGTTCAGATGTGAATACTAAGGTCTGAAGAACATTTACAGGCTTTTTCACATGCTTTAGTTCTTAAATGTTTAGCAAGTGCTGAAGACTGAGTGAAAGCTTTCCCACATTCCTTACATTTGTATGGTTTCTCTCCAGTGTGAGTTCGCATGTGAATATTAAGGCATGTGGAGTATCTAAAGGCTTTCTCACATTCTTTACATTCATATGGCTTTTCTCCTGTGTGCGTTCGCATATGCATATTAAGATTTGTGGAACGAGCAAAGGCTTTCCCACATTCTTTACATTCATAAGCTTTCTCTCCAGTATGAGTCCTTAAATGTGTAGTAAGGCCCGATGACTGAGTGAAAGCTCTCCCACATTGCTTACATTCATATGGCTTCTCTCCGGTGTGTGTCCTTACATGCTGATTAAGCATTGAAGAATTAGTAAAGGCTTTCCCACATTCCTTACATACATAGGGTTTCTCTCCAGTGTGTGTACGCATGTGTAAGACAAGTCCTGAGGAATGAGTGAAACTTTTCCCACAATCCTTACATTGATATGGCTTTTCTCCACTGTGAATTCTTCTATGTTTTGTAAGGTATGAGGAATGAATAAAGGCTTTCCCACATTCCTTACATACATATGGTTTTTCTCCAGCATGAATTCGTACATGTAAAATAAGTCCTGTGGATCGAGTAAAGGCTTTCCCACATTCTTTACATTCATATGGTTTATCTCCAGTGTGGTGTCTCACGTGTACCTTAAGTGATGACTGATTAACAAAGGTTCTCTGACAATCTTTGCATTCATACAATTTCCCTCGTGACTGAGTTTTCTTGTGCCCAGTAGGATTTGAAAGCTGACTGAAGGCTTTTTCATGTTGAACACACTCAGAAGTTTTCTCCCTAACATGGATTTCTTTGAAAGTATGAATGAAGTTCTTTTTGAAAGCTTTTCCACTCTGATTACCCTTAGAAATTTTCTGTCTAATGTGAGTTTTAAGAAATAAGTGTTCACTACATACTTTTCCACAGAGGTTAGAGCCATATTGTTTCACTCCAGCATTGCTTTTCTCCTGTTAAGATATAAATTATAATTAAAGACTTTTTCACATTCATTATAACAAAATGTCTCCCCCATCACAACTTTTATGTATTACAAACATTATCATTATTGAATTTTTCCTATTAAGTTGAATAAGCCGACCTTGAGGGTCAGGACCCCACATTATATTCTCTACTTTCAGAGAGCTTCGTAGAGAGTTTTTCTGATAATTATTTAAACTAAATTGCATTTCAAAAACTGGATACCAGAGTTTAATATATGTGGATGTTAACTTGTGAGATCTCTGAGGAGAAACAGATTTGAAGTAAATTTAGAGTGCTTCTCAAATTATTGATGTTCAGAGAATCTCTTCATAGACTCTGCTTTTTTTTTTTTTTTTGAGTAAATGGCATTTATCTCATATAATTTTCATGGATTTTGTGCTTCTGGTCTTGATGTGGAGGTAAAAAATTACTTCTTGGAGATCTTACCAACTGTATTCCATTTGATGTTTTTTCCACAGAAATATTTTGAAGAGGTGTGGAAACTTTGGTTTTGAGTTGCAAATCCAATTCTGAAATAAAGTGGAAAAAATCAAGTTTGGAAAATAACTGAGATAAAGTTGTTTATAAAACCATATAACACAGAGAATGACATCACAAAACATGGTACATAGGGAACTACAGGGCTCCTTCCCACCAGAAAACAACTAACAAGCTTACAAAGCTATCAGAACCAACTCTTGCAGAATTTGGAATCTAGTCAAAAGGTACACAGCCAAGGGACATTAAAGAAAGAAGTAGCTATATTTCACCAAGAGAATGTTGCAGCATTTTAACTTCTCGCCTATCATCCACACTCTCTAGATAAGCTGCAGCCATGCAGATGGCAAGATGCACTCCTTGAGCAAGTTGCTAGTGCCAAAAGGAGGAATATGGACCTTATTCCCAAAGAACTGCCATTGTGTGTTCTGATCTGTTTGGCAGCTTTCTCAAGTATTGGTGCAAGGGGCTCCCTTTATTTCACTCAAACCAGAGAGTTCCCAAGAGTGAGGAGCATTCCAAGCAGTTTCCACTAAAAGTGTTTACTGGTGAACTATTGGCCACAACAGCATGAGGAAAGGGAAAATGGTTAGGACTAACAGTACACAAAGTGAAAAGCCTTGGAAGGAACAAGTTTGGAATGATAAATGAATACATAAGGGCTTTTAAAAACTTGAGGATTTACAAGGAAATCAAGGAGTCCACAAGCATGCCCAGGACTGAATGTCTGCTCAGAAAGGCCAGAGAGAACTGAATGCTTTCACCTCTGTCTGACCTTCAAAATTCACTCAAGCAGGAAAGGAAGGCTAAGCAGGAAACAGCCTAGCTAAGCACTGAAGGAGTGATCCAACCTATAGCCAATTGACAAAAACTAAAAGACTTTTTAGGTTTTGGGTTTTTTTGTTTGTTTTACTTCAAGCATTTAAAGAATTTCTGTCATTCTAAGGTGACTACTAAGCTAACAGAACACAGATTTCAGGGGCTGCACTAAAAAGAACATACAATATACAAAAATAATTGATAAAAGTTACTAAACAAACCAGTAATCCACAACAAGCAGCAACAGCAAACCTCTGAGAGATGGGAGAATCAGATTTTCAAACTGTCACATTATAATATCTAAAATTACATTTTCAACTAAAAAATATGACATATGCAAAGGAACAAGAAAAAAAATAATAGAAATTGTCCCTGAAAGCAAAGACTGTGGACTCACTAAATAAAGACTTTAAACCAGTTTGTTTAAATATATGTCCAAAGAGCTAATGAAAATCATGGACAGAGAACTAAAAGAAACCAAAAAAATGATGTCTCACCAAACAGAAATCATCAATAAATAGAAATTACAAAAATAAATAAATAAAATTCTAGAGCTGAAAAGTTACAATATGGAAAATGTGTGGTACAGACAAAAGAATAGACATATACATGAATGGAACAAAACTGAGAATTCAAAAATAAACCCATACATCTAGGATCAATTGATTCTCGACAAGCATGCCACAACCATTCAATGTGTCTCTTCAACACGTAGTGTTGGGATAACTGAATATTCTGATACAAAAGAATCAAATTGGACCCCACTTCACACTGTATACACAAATTAACTCAAAATGGATCAAAAAGCCTAGTGTCAACGCTAAAACTATAAAACTCTTAGAAGAAAATGTGGGGGTAAATCTTCATGACCTTAGATTTGACAATGTCCAATCCTTCTATCTATTCTAAAGTAAGACCTTGGACCTCATCAAATTTAAAAATGTTTGTGCCTCAGAGAACACTATAAAAAAAGCCAAAGGATAACCTGAAAAAAAAATGGGAAAAATAACTGCAAATCATATATCCCATAAGAAGAGTGCACTATTAGAGTACATAAAGAACTTCTTCACTTCAATAAAAAGACAAACATTTCAATGTAAAAAATGGGCAAAGGACTTATATCAGCATTTCTCCAAAAAAAAAGACAGAAATGGCCAAAAAACACATGAAAAGATGCCCAATATTGTTTGTTTTAGGGAAACTCAAATCAAAACCACAATAAGATACCACTTCATACCGCTAGAAGGATTAGTATTAAAATAAAAAATAAAATAAGAAGGGTTGGTAAGGGTGTAAAGTAACTGGAACTCCTCTAAGTTGCTGGTGGGAATGTAAAATGGTGCAGTCATCTGTAACAAGTTTAACATAAAATGCCAAATAGTTTAGCAATCTGTAACAAGTTTGACATAAAATGCCCATGTGACCCAGTAACTATTTCTGGTTACATACTCCAAAGAGTTGAAAACAAGTATTCAAATATTTGTTCACAAATGTTCATAGCAGCAGTATTCACAATTGCCAAAGGTGAAAATAAAGTCCATCAAACAATAATTGGATAAACAAAATGTGATATAGTCATGAAATTGAGTATTATTCAGCCATAAAAAATAATGAAATGCTGACACATACTACAACGTTGATAATTTTGCAAACATTATGCTAAGTAAAGAAAGCCAGACAAGGAAGCTCACACTTTGTATAATTCCATTTATAAGGTACATACAGAATAGGTAAATCCATAGAGACAGAAAGCAGATACATAGTTGCAGGGACTGGAGGGAGGGACAAATGGGGACAGACTACCTAAGGGTACATGGTTTCCTTGTGAGGTGATGAAAATACTTTGGAACTAAAAAGAGCTGATGGTTCCCTAACACTGTGAATATACTCAATTCAACGAATTATACTCATTAAAATGGTTAATTTATGTGTATTTTACCTCAAAAAAAGCATGTGGCACATGTTTACGTCAAAATATGAATGAAACATAATAAAAATGGTGAAACAAAAAGAAAGATGGACCACAAAGAGTTTGGCTGTGTTAAGAGTCTGACAATGATAAGGGCATGGTGTCAAAATTTTAGGCAATTTACAAAGCTTAAGGCAAAACTAAGGTTGACAGTAAACAAAAAAAGATGATAGAAATTAAGAAAACAAAATAGGAAGGTATTGAGAAAAGAGCTACCTCCAAGTAATGAAATTCTCAAATAAGCCAGCCAGATCTTTCTGAGAACAAAAAAAGTTGAGATCAATGGAAATTAGAAGTAAAAGGGAAGTTGAAGGTTTCTGAGGAAACTCAGAAACCAAATGGCCTCAGCCCTCTCAGAAAAAAAGAGTAAACCTTTACAAGTTTGCAAAGTGATATTTCCAAAGGTACTGCGCCTTTTCCAGGCTAGCACAGCTCTTCACAAAACCGTATCTGCTTGTGAACTCACCCTGCCAAACTCCTCCAGTTGCTGTCTTCAGCTCTCCTGCTCTTTCCAATCCAGAGCTGACACTGGGTTTGCATGATTCATACCCTGCTTAAGGGAGAAATACATAAAGAGGACCTTGCAAGACATAATAAAACATATCCTTGAATCGGGAACCAACCCCTTAGCCTTCAGGGTTTCTCAAAACAATAAAGTCTCACAGCAAAATAATCATGTAAAATTTTGAATAAATGCAATAAAACTATTTTAAAGGTATCGAAAATCCAAGCAACATTCTTTCTGTGTATCCTCAAATGCCTGGCGATCTCTAAGACCTGAACACCATGTCCAACCTCATACATATTTATGTCCTATGGTTTTATAGTCCATAAAAGAAATAAAGTCATTTATTTACATAGAACTTCATTTTCATGGAGACTCCACTAGACAGTAAAGTCCCTGAGGCCAAGGACTATGCCTGTCTTGTTACCACGGTATTCCCATTTGACAGCACAGGTACTTAAGAAACTTTCACTTCATAAGGGGCTCAGTAAAGAAACAATGCCAGCCTTACCTAATGTAATGAGATTCTTATAGTTCTCCAACATCACATCTCTGTAGAGATCTCTCTGCGTTTGATCCAACAAAGTCCACTCCTCCTGGGTGAAGTTCACAGCAACATCCTCGAAGGTCACTAAATGCTAAACCATCAAACACATGCTGGCTTCAGCTAAGTACCATCTTCATTGATGTTCTCAGAAAGATGCATGGGGAGTTAAGGAAGGTAAATCACAAGCCTACAGTACTCCTGGGCCCAGACCTCTTCTCCTCTCTTGCTTTAGCCCCTGCCTCATGATCGCATCCAGTCAAATGGGTATACCAGCATCAATGACACAGGACTGAACTTATCTTACCATAACTTTACTGTGGGCTCTTACAGCTTTATTCCTCCTCTACTTATAGGCTGCATTTAGCACTAAAAACAATGCGGCACTTTGTAAAATCTAATAACAAAAGAATTATTTCCACAGTGACACAGCAATTCCCTAAGATTAGATACCTTCGTTTCCTTCCATAAGATCTGTCATAATACTGAGTAAAACAGTAGGCCAATAAGTGTGATTGAGGATCAAAAAGAACTAGTGAATACTGAGATAAAAATCATTTCCAGTATATTCCCTGTATACAGCTCTATACTGAGATAGCATGGGTCCTGGAGAAAGTCACCGAGACTCATTCTCTAAGCAGGGTCATAACTGCTTTAAGAAGCTTGGGGACATGGCTACCTGACAGAAATAAGCATGACAGTTTTGAAGAAAGGTCAACTTTCTACTCACCTGAGAAAAATCCATCAGTAACCCAGTCACCATCCTCAATTTTCCTCTCATGAAATAGAAAGGATCCCAAGAAAGAGGACCTCCGAGAGAACAGCAGGAACCTCGAAGCCAATTAAATTCCAACAATCACATGCCTATAAGCTGTTCCACGCCATGTACATAAAAAACCACAAACATACTACTTCCATAATATGACAAAGTGCCTGAGTTTCCTAGAGCAAGAAAATGATTTTCAGCATTTTGTTACCTATGAGGAACAAGTTAAAATTTCCATCTTAGAGCTACACAAATTAAAGTACAGAGAGGCAGAGCTGTTTACTGACATGGTAAGATTCATAAACATTTATTTCCCCAAAAAGCCCTCACATACCTTCTTGCATCCCAAATCCCAGGAACCTGACTTCTACACATTCTGACCATTTCAATCATGCTTACATGGCCCACTGCATGATCACTCAGCCCCTGAGCAGTGGATCTGACATTTATTGAAGGATTTGTATCCAGTAGACAATTTGAGAAGCATCGAAAAGGACTCACCACACACAAGTCTGATTAATGGCTGGCATAATGTAAATGTAACAGGGATATTTCCCGGAACGTTCCACTTCTTGCTCAGCAGATCACGCCAGAGAAGCTTTTGAATTTAAATTAAGAGGCTGATCTCGATTTTTCTTCATATCCTAGAGTGTCTGGATGACTGGTTCACAACATCAATCATTAAGCAACAGACGTTTTTCTTCAATTGTCAAACTTCACTCTTTAGCCATCTCTCTGCAGATGACACATGTGACAGCCATTAAAGACTTGTCTAATACATGAGTTGCAGTCGAGACGGCATAGTAGGTAAATGCTGAGCTTGCCTGCTCCCATGACTGCATTAAAATTGCAACTAAATTATGAAACAGTCGACCTGGAGAACAATCTAAAGACTAGCTGAACAGAACGCCTATAAATGGGCATATAAAAAGGAGGCCACATGGAGAATTAAAAAAAAAATGGAACTGTTTAATGTGCAAATATTAATAACAACTGCCATTTACTGAGCCCCTGTTAAGCAGTTTTACATATATAAGCTCCTTTAGTTGTAACAACCCTCCAAATTGAGTATTATTAATATTGTCATTTAACAACTGAGAAAACTAAGGTTCACACAGGATTTGTAATTGACCCAAAATCACCAGTTAGGAAGCGTGAGTCAGGAATACACAAAGGTTAGTGTGTCAAGATCCTGATCTCCTGTGGTTGTCGATATTCCTGACATGACCAGAATTCAGTCCAGACTATCTACTAGGCATAATGGAGAGAAGTACAAAAGGTTTTATGAAATCAGAAGTCTCCCTGAGCACCCCCTGATGAAGGTGGGTTGGTCTTGGAATCTTTGACTCCCTCAGTCTCTTATTTCTTCATTCACTCAGCAAATATTTAGTAAGGGTCTTCCTTATGCCAGGCCAGACAGTAGGCCCTGAGGAAAAAACAGTTCCTGGGGATCTCACAGTTCATTTGGGCAATGTGCATAATAAACAAATAATTGATATCAGTTAGTGATGAGCAATATAATTACAGAAAGAATAAATCCCATATAAAGTATAAGGAGTACCACACATATGCAAATATACTCCTTGATAAAGAAACAAGACTGGTTAGGGGTAAAATAAAGATTGAATAAGAAAATAACCACTTCAGAGGACTGTGGTAATTGATATCTCACTTACTTAAAAATTTAGTGTTCCAATTTTGACCTAAAAACATCCAAACCTGAATATCAGGATTTTAGAAAAAACTCAAAAACAGTTCTAATGTTAGCCACTACAAGGGGGCCTGAATCATGTCATTGTTTTTCTTTTATGTTGAAATTGAAGTCTTCCAATATTACCTCACAGTTAGTTAACAAAGACTATCATATATATGTATATATACATATGTAATTTTCATATTACTGATCATTTTCATTAAATATTGATTTTATTTTCATTCATCCTCTCAGTACACTTTTTATCCTACTTCTGTATTTCTCTCTCAATCTTATGAGGTAGTACGTTTAGTTCCATTTCTTGAACTTCATTTGTTGAATTACAGCATTCATACAATGAGGAAAGTAATCATGAATAAAAAACCTCAGTGAACTATCAAGAAATAATCATGCTCAGGTAAGCACCATTCAGTTCAAGGAATAGAACATATCCGTATTCAGCATCTCAGACATATTCCTTGTTTCTTCTCCAAATCACAAACTCCATGCCTCCCAATCACAACCACTTTTCTGACACTTAACACTCTAGGCTATTTTACCTATTTCTGAATTTTAAAGAAACAGTATGAAACGGCATGCATTCCTCTGTGTCTGGTTTCTCCTATTCAATATTATATTTATGAGGTTCATCCAAGTTACTGCATCTCTCTACCTGTGGTTTGGTCCTCTTTGCTGAAGAGTATGCCACAGAAAATACATGCCACAATTCATCCATTCTTCTCTTGATCCACTTTGGGTTATTTCCACTTTAGGGATATTCCAAATAATGATGCTATAAAGTCTTTATGTTTAATTGGTGTCTATGTGCATGCCTTACTGGTGTGTTAACTAACAGATCATATTTAGTGGATACTCTGCATGCCTTACTGGTGTGTTAACTAACAGATCACATTTAGTGGATACTCTTTAAAAATGTGTTCCCACTAGCAGCTTATGCACATCTTAAACAACACTTGGCACTACCACTCTTTTTAGTTTTACTCTTAACCATTCGGTGTGTACAGTACTATCACACTGTGATTTTAACTCGTATTTCCATGGTTGCTGATATGAAGCACCTGTTCACATATTTGCTGTCCATTTATATATTTTCTTTATTGAAGAGCCTATCCAAACCTCTTGCTCATTTTTCTACTGAGTTTTCATTTTGGCTATTATTCTGTAGGAGTTATTACATAACTTTGTTGTTACATGTGAGGCAATTAACCAAGTTATTAAAGGTCAAATACCATTTCTGCAATTGATTTCAATCTCCTTACTCTCAAAGGGTTTATACACAGATGGGGAGAGATGTAGAAATACAGTAGATATGCAAAATATTAACAAATGGCCAATGGACAAGGTAACACCTAAATAATTAATCAAACTTCAATAACGGGGACCCACAGCCAGAGCATTTCTGGCGAGTGCTCACCGGAATGCACAGCAGTCGCCAGGTAGGTGAGAAGAGGCGCCGTTTGGGGAAACGCTAGGGCCGTTTCCCAGAACAGCATAAATGCTTTTCCTTCTGGAAAAAAGACACAAGGTTGCTTTGGCAGCTTCTGAGAGACACACAGCGGACGAAGAAAAGGCCCTGCCTCCACCGGAGACTGAGCCACCGCCCAGGCTCGCGCAGCAGGAGCCGGCATAAGCGCTTGGGGGAACCGCTGCGGCTACGAAAAGCCTCTGGGGGTTAGATCAGCTGACGTCAAGAGAGGAGAAAACCTATCTCAGATACAGGGACCAACGCAAAATGAGACGTAAACCGATCAGCACTTCCGTTTCCGGTTTCTGCATCGCGATCGGCGTGAGGGGCGGGACTTCAGGAGCTGGAGGATCAGGAAGATGTACGGCGGAGGTAAGGGTCGCTTCTAGACGCGAAGGGATGCGGTAAGACCTGAGTCGAGCCCAGGCTCTCCATATCGACCAGTCCTGGAGGGCAGTGCCCGGCCGAAAGACCGAGCAGAGGACGGAGTTAGAAGTGGGACAGACGCAGAGTGCTTGGTTTGCGTCGTGGGCTGTCCCAGGAGGCCGTGGTTCCGGGAGGCGTCCTATCTAAAGATTAGCGTACAGGCAGGAAGAAGCTCACTAAATGCTTTTCTACAGACCTTTCTCCTTATTTCTCCAATATTGTGCAACAATGTGCACATATTTAAAAAGATAAGCCTGATAGTCTATAAAATGGTCTATCCCCCTAATTTATTGTTCTTTCTTTAAACGTTTAGTTTTGTTTGAGATATACTTCTCATAACATACAATTAAGCCATTTAAAGTGTACCATTTAGTGGCTTTTAGCATATTCAAAGACATGTGCACCCATCACCACAATCAATTTTAGCACATTTTTATTATCACAAAAAGAAACCCAGTACCTCCTTAGCCATAATCCCCCATTTTACCACCCCCCAGCCTAAAGTGACTACTAATCTACTTTCTGTCTCTAGATTTGCCTAGTCCCCACATGTCATGTAAATGGAATCTTACAATATGTAGTCTTTGCATCTGGCTTCTTTCACTTAACTATTTTAAAGGCTCATCTATGTTATAGCATGT
Source organism: Pteropus vampyrus (assembly GCF_000151845.1). NCBI lineage: Eukaryota > Metazoa > Chordata > Mammalia > Chiroptera > Pteropodidae > Pteropus > Pteropus vampyrus. The sequence continues at coordinate 281,480 of NW_011889172.1, forward strand.
ATCGCTTCTTCATCTCTATTACGGAATAACAGTCCATTACATGGATATATCACCATTTATCCATTCATCCGTTGATGGACATTGGGTCATTTCCACTTTTTTATCTACTATAAATAATATGGGATGCCTTTTAAGCAATGATCTGAGAAAAATTCACATTACTAAACGTTTATAAATAAAAAATGAGAATAATAAAAATAAATTCCAAGCTCAAACAAAAGCCCTGAAATAGAATATCAATGCAAACCAAGATATAAAAAGTTATATAAGACTTTACACTACAAAAAAAGCATCAAACCCAGATTGGTTTTGCTCTAAGGGGTTTTTTTGGGGGGGGTGGTTGTTTTGATAACAGCCTTGTTGAGCTGTAATTAACACACCTTACAATGCAACTATTTAAAGTGTACATTCAGTGGTTCTTATATTCACAGTTGTGAAATCACCACAATCAATTTTAGAAAAATGTCATTTTCTAAGTCCTAAGCAGCCACTAAGCTATCTATTGCCTCTGTGGATTTGTCTATTCTAATCATTTCATATAAGTCGAAAAAAAAAATACTGTGTGGCCTTCTGTGACTGGTTCTTTCATATAGCATAAAGTTTTCAAGGCTCATTTATTTTGTAGTGTGAATCAGTGTTTTATTCCTTTTAATCGATAGATAACATTCCTATCATTTGATGGTCATTTGGGTTGTTTCCACTTTTTGGCCATTGTAAATAATGCTATGAAATATTCATGTACAAGTTATTGTATGGACGTTTTCATTTTTCTTGGGTAGATATCTAGGAGTGGAATTGCTGGGTCATACTGTAACACTATGTTTCACCTTCAGAGGAACTGCCAGACTATTCCTCTGTAAAGTGGTTGCACCATTTTACAATCTCACGTGCAGTGTATGAAGGTTCCAATTTCTCCCCATCCTTGACCAACACTTAGTATTTTTTTAAAGCATTATTATAGCATACTTTATAATGCATTATTATTACAATGCTCTAGTTGGCGTGAAGGAGTATTTCATTGTCGTTTTGGTTTTAATTTCCTTGAAAACTAATGGTATTGAGCAGTTTTTCATGTGCTTATTGGTCATTTGTATATCTTGGAGAAATACCTACTCAGATCCTTTGACTGTGTTTTAATCGTGTTATATATCATTTTATTATTGAACTCTAAAAATTATACATTCTAGATTCCATTCCCTTATCAGATACAGAATTTCCAAATATATTCTCCCATTCAAAAGGTTGTCTTTTTACTTCTTTACAGTGTACTCTGAAGCACAAAAACAATTTAATTTTGGTGAAGTCCAAATTGTCTGTTTTTTCTTTGGTTTCTTATGCTTTTTGGTGTCATATTTAAGAAACCATTACCAAATCCAAGACCACTAAAGATTTACCATTATGTTTTCTCCTAAGAGTTTTATACTTTAAGCTCTTACATTTAGTTCTTGGATCCATTTTGAGTTAACTTTTGCATAAGGTGCGAGGTAGGCATCCAATGTCATTCTTTTACATGTGGATATCCAGTTGTCCCAGCACCATTTGTTGAAAAAATTATTCATTCCCCCCATTGAATGTGTTTGGCACACTTGTCCAGCATCAGTGCACTATAAATGTCATCCCAGAAGTTTTAGATGAAAGAATTATACCAAAACTTCAAAGTTCAGATATTTCCAGTACTCTATAAATTATGTAAGAGCAATGAGAATGAAAAAATTTCCTAATTCCTGTTATGAAGCAAGTATAACATTCACATAAAACCTGATAGGATACAAAAAAAAAGGAAAATTACAGAGCTATGTTACTTATGAATGTTAATTCAAATGAACTATGTTAAAATTTAGCAAATACTACAAAACCACATTAAGAAAATAACCTTGCCAAGTGGAATTTACTCTAGGAATGCAAGTTTGATTCCGTTATTAGTAAATCTATTAAATAATACATCATATAAATACACTGTCTAAGAAGACAAATCATGATTATATCTATAGGTGCTGACAAAATTCAACACCTATTTTTTTGGTGGTGGGGTAGAGGTTGGAGATGATGAGTTTTAATGACACAGTCAAAACCCACAATTACATGTGGCTCTTCAGACAGCTTGATCTTTGGGACTAGACTTTGTACAGAGTCAAGCAACACATAGAAGCACACAAGCAACACAGGCAACACTCCTGCTTCTAGCATGGGGGCAAGTTATCTGTGTCTCATGAACAAAGTACCTTTTTTACTCTTCTTAAATAGAAACCTTAATTTGCTCTAGCCTCCAAAAGGGTTCTAAATCCCAAGGCTGCGTTTCTTTTTAAGGGATGTTCCCGTCACATGGGGCCAGTTTAAACAGAGGCCACCTTACCAGAGCAGGCTTTCAGTCCATCAGTAGTCTCTACTCCGTGATATATACAACTAGGTTCATGCAAGCAGGGAAGACACATGCCCAAGAACCGCTTTGGTGATGCTGGTTTGAGTGATGCTTCTTCACTAGATTTTGGTGACTGCTTCATGGATGGAGGTGACCACATAATCTAGATTTTTGGTGGTTAAGCCACACATATCGATCAGACTACTTGGCAGCAGATAAATGTGCTTTTCTCTGATCAGATATTCAACCTGTTTGGGGTTCAACCCAGTGAAATGGAACATTCCAATTTGTTTAGTGATGTGGTTCCAGGTTCCAGGCATTTTGAGGGCTTCTATTCATGCCCTGAATTCAGATCTCATGGTCAGAATCCAGTCAACCATTGTCTTCACATCACCTGTCCATTCCTTAAAGAGCTCAGGGTTAGAGAGCACATTGGCCACCATTCATGCTCCCTGAGCAGGGAGATTGGATCAGGTAATTCACACGATCTTCTCCATCTGGGAAAGGACACACAGGATGCTATCAGGTTCTTTTGCAACAATGGTCAGACTCCCCACTCGTTCATTGCAGACCCCGTAGTTCTTGGAGAAGGACTGGACACAGAAGAGCTCGAATCCTTCAGACACAAAATAGTGAATGGCCCAGGCGTCTTTCTCTAGGTCTCCAGAAGCAAAGCCCTGATAGGCTGAGTTAAAGAAGGGGAACAGAAACCGGCACTTCATGATGGAGGCAATCTCCCTCCACTGCTCTGGAGTTGCATCAGTCCCAGTTGTGCACACAGGCATGGAAGACAAAGATGGAAAACTCAGGAGCATTTTCCAGATCGCTCAGCAAACCCTGGAGGTTGTCCTCTCTTCGCTGCATCCCGAAAGTGATAGGACCAAATGTCTTTAAATCCAGAGGCAGAAAGTATACCATTATGATTCTTCCAGGTTGGTGAGGACACATAGACAGGTGTGTCCTTGTTGTTTGTTCCATTGTACCACTGTGCTAAGAACTCGGCTCCAATTCAAAGTGCACCTGTTCTCCCCAAAGACTACATACCTCCTACCCGCTTCTCCCCAAGAAATGGGCTGTCATCCCCAAGGGCAAGGCGAGAAGCATGGGTCCATAACTCTGCTAGGCCCAAGATCGGCAGATACTCATGCTTAAAGCTACTGTCCATAGCAATCTTCTGCTACGCCTTCCTCACTATCGGCAAAACCCAGGACTGGCAGTCATCCATGCGATAAGCTCCCACTCCTATAGGTTGACCTTGCGGGGTCTGGATCCTCCCGGAAGCCAGCAGTGAGCTTAAAGGCAAGAATGGGCCTGTGGAACCTCAGTAAAAACTGACAGAGACGCCACAGCAAGAGAGCTCGACTGAGCCGAGAACTTCCACCGTGGGCTTTAAGCTGCTGGGTCTGGTCTTTCAACACCTATTATTAATATAAGCACTTGAGAAAACGGAAGTTGGTGACTACTTTAAGATGACTGCCTACATCTATAGGTATTTGTGTGTGTATACATGTATATGTATCTGTATGTGTACTGGTGTCGTTAGCTAATGTAATTATATAAGAGAAATTAATTAGAACCATAAGAATTACAAAAAAGAAAGTAAAACTCTTTGCAGATAACTGGATTTTACACATGGAAAGCCCTAAAGAATCAATGATAAAATTAATGTAAACAATAAAAGAATTTAAATTAACAGGATATGAAATTGCCATCTAGAAACCAATAGTTTCATCTGCCAAACAAATAACCATTAAGGTGATATAGTGGTAGAGAAAACCTCATTTATAATAACTAGAAAAATATACTTTGTATTAAAATTACCAAGAAATATATAAAACCTACATGAGGAACTTTAAAACACTCTTTAAAGACACAAAATAGACTTGAACAAAAGGAAAAACCTCCCATGTTTTTCTATGAACATGATAAAGATATCAGTCCTCAAGTTAACTAAAAATATAATTCTAATGAAAATGCTAATGAGTTTTTAAATGGAGTTAAGCAAATTGATAAATTGTGTTCTATAAAAGAACATAATGTTCTTAAGAACATCTTATGATACCTTAACATCTGATGATGCCCAAGAAAACACTGAAAAACAAGTGATAAGACTCTAAAATATGCTATAAAGCCACTATAATTAAAACTGTGGTATTAGAATATGAACAAGAAACAGACAAATGGGATAAAATGGAATGTCTAAAAATAGAACCAAGAACATATGAAGAACATACTTCATAAAGGTGGTATTTCAGATCACTGGGGCAAAAATGAGAGGTGTCAATAGAAGAGTACCACCTTCTTCACCTTTAATGAAAGGTGCTAAGACAACTAACTAGTCAGCCATCTGGGAAAAGGTAAAAGTACATAAATTCCTCATGCCATCTCATTGTGGTATTTACTTGCATTTCACTAATAATTAGTGAAGTTGAACATCTTTTCACGTGCTTATTGACCATCTGTATCTTCTTTGAAATACCTACTGTGTTCAAGTCCTTTGCCCATTTTTGAATTGAGTTATTTTTTTGTTGGTGGTGGTAACTTGGGGAGTTCCTTAGAGATGCTGGCTATCAATCCCTTATCAGATATATGACTTGCAAATATTTCTGCTATTCTGTGGGTTATCTTTTCATTCTCTTGTTAATGTCTTGTGATGCACAAAAGTTTGCAATTTTTTATTAAAATTTTTTGGGGTGACAAATTTCAGTTTTGATGAGATTCAGTTTATCTTATTTTGTTGCCTGTGATTCTGATGTTATAGACAGGAAACTACTGCTAAATCCAACATGATGAAGCTTTCCCCCTGTTTCCTTCTAAGAGTATTATAGCTCTTGCATTTCGGTTTTTGATCAATTTTGAGTTAGTTTTTGTGTATGGTATGAAAGAGGGGTCCAATTTCCTCCTTTTGCACGTGAAAATCCAGTTGTCCCAGCACCATCTGTTGAATAGATTTTTCTTTCCCCATTGAATGGACTTGGAATCTTCTCAAAAAATCCATTCACCATAGGCATATGAGTATATTCTTACCTCTCAACTCAATTGCATTGGTCTGTCTATTCTCATGCCAGTAAGTTTGACCCGTACCTTTAATTCCTGCAAACTGAAGCTTTCACAGTGACAAAATGGCCGCTAGCTGTTAGTTGTTCTCAAGTAAACCCTGCCTCAACCAGAAACATCTGGAGACTTTAGATATCCCCAAACCATAATACTTATGTTCAGTGGGGGAACCATTTGCATATCCGAAGCCTGCTTACTCTGCCTTACCCATTCCTATGGAAACCAAATAACTGTGCTTGCCCACAGTTCTGGCTCCCTCCCTCTGCCTTATGACCAACCAACCCCAGTGCTTCCCCTAACAAGCACTGCATGCAGTGCTGTGTTTTCCCCCAGGAAACTGTGAATATAACAAAAGTGTAAAACTCTTTCTGGTTTCTCTTGATCTGCATCTAGCTTCACCATAACTTACCCAAGGTAGTGAGATTCAAAAATTGGGACCATGAGCAGGATTTTTTGGCCTCAAATGAGAAAGAGATCCACTGGACTGCTCTTGGCTTACTAACTGGATTCACTAGATGGTAGAGGAGGTTTGGGAGACACCACTACCACTGTCTGCTGGTGGAATTGCACTTTGACCTCTGCTACTATGTGCTGTTTGTTTGACTTTGGGATCAGGATAATACTGGCCTCATAATATGAATTTGGAAGTGTTCCTTCCTATTCAATTTTTGAGAGTTCAAGAAGTTCTGGTGTTGATTCTTCTTTGAACATTTGGTACAATTCACCTGTGAAGCCATCTAGTCCTCAGTTTTTCTTTGTTGGGAGGTTTTTGATTACTAATTCAATGTACTTATTCATTATTGACCTGTTCAGATTTCTATTCATGATTCAGTCTTGGTAGGTTGTATGTTTCCAAGAATTTAAACTTTTCTTCTGGGTTGTCCAATTTATTGGCATATAATTGTTCAAATTAATCTCTTCTCATCCTTTGTATTTCTGTAATATCAGTTGTAATCTTTCCTCTTTCATTTAAAATTTTATTTATTTGAGTCCTGTCTCTTTTTCTTGTAAATCTAGCTAAAGGACTGTCAATTTTGTTTATCTTTTAAAAAACAACAACAACTCTTAGTTTCACTGATCTTTTCTATTTTCTATTCTCTACTTCATTTTTTTCTCTGAGTTTTCTTTCCTTCTGACTTTGGGCTTAGTTTGTTCTTCTTTTAATACCTTGAGGTATAAACTTAGGTTGTTGATTTGAGAGCTTCCTTCTTTTCTTAATGTAGGTATTTATTGCTATAAACTTCCCTCTTATATCTGCTTTTGCTGTATCCCACAAATTTTGGTATGTTGTGTTTCCGTTTTGTTTGTTTCAAGATATTTTTCACATGCAGTAATGCTAGGGTTTGTTATTACCAGTTCTTATACTTCTTGTTGCAATATCAATTGCCATTTTTGAGGTATATTTGGCAATTCAAATAAGAAAATCCTGAAATGCAAATATCTTTGGCTCAGCAATGCTACTTTTAGGTATGTATCTTGTTTAAAAAAAATACAAAATAAGTGTAAATGATTTCATTACAAGGATATTCACTTTAGTATTGTTAATAATAGCATGAAAGATTGGAACAAGTCCCTAACAAGGCATTAGTTAAAATATAGTTTATCCATGCTAACAAATACAATGCAACTACTAAAATGATGTCATGAAGGATATTTAAATATATGGATAGCTGAGTTTAAAAAGCAGATTACAAAACAAAATATCTCATTTTATTACAAAATATGTGCATTGGAAAATGATTAATAGTGGCTTATGTAGTTGATGGAATTTGGGGTGATTTCTCTTTTTGCATGTCTTTGGTTTCTACAATAAACATTGATTACTAAAAAGGTATTTTTTATTTCCTTTTTTATTTCTTCTTTGACCTATTGGTTGTTCAGGAGTCTATTATTTAATTTCCATGTTTGTGACTTTTCCAGCTTTCCTCCTGTTGATTTCTAGTTTCATACCATTGGGGTCAGGAAATATGTTTGGTATAATTTCAATCTTTTTGAATTTGCTAAGACTTGTTTTGTGACCTAACATATGTATCCTAGAGAATGTTCCATATGTGCTTGAGAAGAAAGTGTATTCTGCTGCTGTTGGATAAAATATTCTGTATGTGTCTGTTAGGTCTATTTGGTCTAAAGTAGGTCAAGTCCAATATTACCTTGATTTTCTGTCTGTATGATATACCCATTGTTGAAAATGGGATTTGGAGTCCCCTACTATTATTGTTTCACTGTTTATTTCTCCTTTCAGATCCCTATTATTTGCTTAATATATTTAGGTGCTCTGGTGTTGGGTACACATATATTTTAAATTGTTATATTATCTTTATGAATTGACCTGTTTATCATTATATACCTTGTTTCTTGTTACAATTATTTGCTTAAAGTCTATTTTCTTTGCTCTAAGTATAGCTACCCCTGCAATCTTTTGGTTCCCATTTGCATGGAATATCTTTTACCATTCCTTCACTTTGAGCCTGTGTGTCCTTAGATCTGAGTCTCTTGTAAGCAGCATACAGTTGGGTCTTGCTTTTTGTTGTTGTTTGTTAGTTTTTTTTTGATCCATTCAGTCACTCTGTATCTTTTGATAGGAGAATTTAATCTATTTACATTTAAAGTAATTATGAAGTAATGCCATCTTGTTAATTGTTTTCTGGCTATTTTGTAGTTCTTTTGTTTCTTTCTTCCTCTCTTGCTGTCTTGAAAAGACAATTACCCTGAATCTTATTAAACCTGCAAACCCACACTGTTCAAGAAGCTAGCCATATGATTCTTTAAATTTAATTAAAATTAAACAAATTTAAACATTTTTGTTTCTTAGTCACACTAGCCACACTTGAAGTACTGAATAGCCACATGTGGCTCTAATCTACTATATAGAACAGTGCAGACATAGAATATTTCCCTCATCACAAACGATGCTGGTCTAGGCCAGGGTTTCTCAACTTCAACACAGTTAACATTTGGGACCAACCAATTCTTGGTTTGGGGGCTGTCCCGAGCATTATAAAACACTTAACCATATCCCTGACCTCTGCACACTAAATGCCAGAGGTACCCCAAATTATGATAGCCAAAACTATCTCTAGACATTGCCAAATGTCTCACAAGGGAAAAATCACTCCCAGTTGAGAACCACTATTCTAGACTTAACTTCCAATTTATAAAAAATGCAGGTGATAGGAAAACAAAGTAAAATAAAACCATGAGAAAACAATGAGATATCCATAATGTGGCCATACGGCAAGAAATTGACATGGATTCTTTAAAAATATCAATGTCATGGACGGAAAAAAGGCAGAGGTACTGTTCTAGATTAAGAGTGTACAGAGGCAATATAATAAGTAAACTTTGGACCCTAGATTAAGTAAATAACTAGCTTCATAAGACCTATGAATATGAACTGTACATTAGGTGGCATAACTGAACTATTTTTAATTTTTCTGAGTGGAAAGTGGAATAACAATATTATAGTCAAGTAAACTCCCTTATTCCTAGGAGATGCATACCAAAGTAGTTAGGAGTCTAACTGCTATAACTGTTATATCTTCCATTTAGTTTCAAATGGTTCAGCGGCGGGTGGGGCGGGGGTGTCATATATGGCAAAGGGTTAACAATTAATGGATCCAGGTCAAGGATGTACAGTCCAGTACATTCTTTCAACTTTACAGCAAGTTTGAGATTTTTCAAAATAGAAAGCTGACAAGAAAGGCTAGAGGAATCCACTAGTCTGCCCCAAAAGAAATCCACTTCATGATAAATTCTAACTTCTAGAAGTAACATTCTCCCCAAAAAACCTGCCTCTCTTCCTAGTGACACTAAAACTACAGTGGGATGACATATCACAGTATGTCATAATAGCCCTCTCACTAAAGAGAGATAAGGGGGCTCCCCGAGTGCACAGTCTGTCTGGGTCTCAACAGAGTGCAGATTTTGTGAGGAAACGCCCTCCACATCTTCTGGGACCTGAAGTCACGCATTTTACTTCCTGTCAAAGGCTCATTGTTTGCAAGAAGCCGGGGGAGGGTGGGTCGGGGGGTTAAACCCAGACCAGACTTACCTTTTACCCCGCCCCTACCACTTCTGGCCCTTTCAGCCCAAGAGTCGCAGGCCTGGGTCAAGACAATGACCTAGGCAAAACGGCCCTCCGACGCAGGCTGAAGTGCAGTGAAACAGCTAGTACCTTGCTACCGCACACTTCCGCTTCCGGTCTCCTGGCAGGAAAAGGCGTGGCCTCCTTCCTCCAACTGCAGGCAGAGTTTTCGAGTTTCCTTATGTTAGAACCCAGCTGGATGCGACAGTTGGACAAAGCCATAGGCGGAGACCTGGCCTGGGAGGCGTGGCTGGGCTTGGAGGTCCACGCTCATTTCTTTTTGTCTTTCCACATCTATCTACAGCCCTATGCGATGACTTTCCATATTTATAATGACAAGCCCGCCAATCCATGGAATGTTACATCCTTCCCTTCGTTCATGTGCTTTAAACGTTTGTTCTTTGTGTCTTTGGCTAGAGTCGTTCCTGGATACTCCACATATGTATGTGTATATGTGTTTGCATTTTATATTGATCATTTACATCATTACTAGAATAATGGTATTGATTTTTATTTATTGATCATGCATCTAGTAACCTTGACTAATTTATCCTAATGATTTCTTGATCTGAAGTTTTTTATGTAAGTGGTCTAAATAGCTACAAATAAAAGTAAAAAATTTTAACATTTTTCTTTTCTTCCAATATTGTACCTTATTTCATTTTCCTGTCTTATAGTGTTGGTCAGAATTTCCAATATTGTGTTGATTAGTGGCACTGATAGGAGACATCCATGTCTTGTTCCTGATGTTCAAAGCAATGGTTCAAAAGTTTCTCCTTTAACCATATTTGTAGTGTATGGGGGAGTCAATGACCTTTAACAGATAAAATAAATTTTAATCTCTAGTTTGTGAGGAGCTTTTATATGAAAATGTGTTGAACTTTGTCACGTTTTTTATGCTTCTATTGAATTGGCATTTTATCCTTTAACTTTGTGATCTTTAGTCAAATTAATTTTCGTGTAGTCAAATTTGTTCTTTATAGTCTCTCAATGACCTGTTGTGTTTTTAAAACTGTATCTAAACGCTAGGTTACAAAAATATTTTCCTAATTTTCTTCTAAAACATTTAGTTTTAAGTCTTTAAAATTCAGTATGTATTTTGCTATGTGGTGTGACATGAAGATCCAAAGTTTTCTTCCTCCAGCGGGATGGCTAGTAATATTGTTTTATTGCAATAGTTCTATAAGTTTTAATATCTGTTTATAACAAAGGGATGGCTAAGGTTTTATGAGAGTTTCCTCTTTAAATTATTTATGCTCAGAGCTACTCTTCAAAGTAGGCACTATTGTCATCCTCATGTTACAATTTAAAATATATATATATTTTTTTTTATTCAATCTCGTGTAGTCTAGTACTAGAATCATCTTGCTTCATCATTAGGCCATAGAATACCATCAAGGCAAGATTCTCTTCATTTTCTTTGTTTCAATAGGTATGTGACTGTTCTCTGGCATTTATTCCTCACGTAAAATTTGAAATCACTTCATTTAGTTATTGTTTTACATTTTTATGTTAATCTTGGGAGAACTGGTTTTTCTTTCTTTACATTAAATCTTTTTACTCAGTAATTTTATTTGTTTAGATCTTGTTTCATTGCTTTTGATAAGATTTCTTCATGTAGATATTGTTCCTTTCTTGCTATATTAATTTCTAAATTTTTGAAATATGTTCTCTTTATTGAGAATGGAAGCCCCCCCACCATTTATATTTCTACATGAAACTTGTGTATATGGGGGGATGGCAGCATGTGGGTGTGGTTATGTGTGTTGTCCGGTATCTATTGTACTGAGAAAATTAAATGAACACTAATAGTTTTAAAACTGAATCTTTTATTTCTACACATAAACCCTAATTAAATATGTAGATAATCCTATCACTGCTTTTCCACTATTTATACAAATTAGTTCTAGACACCAAAATCTGCAAAGCAGTGTTCAATAAACACAGACTATATGGGCAATCCTGCCTTGGTCTGATTAAATGGAAATTATTTTGGCCCTGTACCATCAATTAAATGAATTATTTAAAGAATCATTAAATAAAAATTATTCTACTATTGAAAT
>NW_011889172.1:294040-301720 GCF_000151845.1 Pteropus vampyrus
AAAATATTTGCCTTCCTGATGTGAGAACATTAGTACCTCAGTATTATTTTAATGTATTTTTCCCAATTACTCCTGAGAAATTATGTTTTTTTTTTCATGTCAGGTCTAATTTTGTCAATGTGAAATTCTGTTTCTTCTGTTATTTTTGATATATCTAGAAAAATCTGTATTTTTATTTTACTTATGGATTTATTAGCTTATTTATTCATTTTAAGATTGTTTCAGTTGATTCTTAGACATAAATTCTTGCCTTGATCTCTTTACCCATTCTTCTGAAATAAGTTTCTCTCATTTCTGTAAAATGGTAAGGCTCTGCTCTTTTTTAAGCAGTGTTAAACTTCAATAGTGATGTTAAAGCTGAGTTTTTAAAAAATATTATTTATTCATCTGATTAAAATAACAATTAACCATTACATGTAAACATAAATATTTTTATTTAAAAAATATATTTTCAAAAACAAAAAATTTAGTGGCATTATTTTGCATATCTCTTTAATATTTGCTTAATAGATAATGGCTAGATTCTTATATCTGCTCCTATAATCAGTCTGTTGTGATATGTTCTTTTCCCAGTGTGCAGTGGGATTTTTATTTTCTAATTAAATTTATTGGGGTAATGTTGGTTAATGACATTATATGAGTTTCAAGTGTATAATTCTATAATACATCATCTATGCGTTGCATTGTGTGCTCACCACCTAAAGCCTAGTATCCTTCCATCACCATATATTTGACCCCACTTACTCTCTTCACCCTCCTCCTCCCCCATCCCCCTCTGTGTCTATGAGTTTGTTTGTTTTGTTTGTTCAGTTGTTGCTTTTTGTTTTATATCCCACAGATGAATGAAATCATATTGTTCTTTTTTTTCCATCTGACTTATTTCACTTAGCATGATACTCTTAAAATTCATCCATGTTGTTGCAAATGGTAATATTTCATCCTTTTTCATGGATGAGTAGTATTCCATTGTATATGTGTACCACATCTATAAAGAACTCATACAACTCAACAATAAAAATAATAAACAATGCAATTAAAGAATGGGCAGAGGACCTAAACAGACACTTTTCCCAAGAAGACGTTCAAATGGCCAACAGATAGATGAAAAGATGCTCAACGTCACTCACTATAAGAGAAATACACATCAAAACTACAATGAGATACCACCTTGCACCTGTTAAGACAAAAAAATAACAAGTATTGGAGAGGATATGGAGAAAAAGGAACACTTGTACATTGCTGGTGGGAATGTAAACTGGCACAGCCACCATGGAAAATAGTATGGAGGTTCCTCCAAAAATTTAGAGCTACCATATGACCCACCAATCCCTCTTCTGGGTATCTACCTGAAATTTTTTAAAACATTTATTCATAAAGATATATGTATACTATGTTCACTTCAGCGTTAATCAAGAGATGCGATGTTGTTTTGATTGAAGTCTGCGAATAAATTCAGCTTCACATAGATACACAGATGGAAAAGGGAGACATATTTTTACATCTTCAGATAATTGTGGATAGCCATCTTTGATACTGCACCAAAATTAACAAGTGGTCATTTCTTAAAGCTTCGTTTCAATGTGGAATCTGAAGCCATATCAATAAACTTTTATACACAAACAAAAATTAATTTCAGGTTGATTTTGAGAATTTAAATGTGAAACCAAACATCAAACAATGAACAAGACAATGTTTGACTAAACATATTTATTTATAATCAGAGGTTTGGGAAGGATTTCTTAAATGAGACACAAAAACTCACTAATAAACTTGACTAAACTAAAATTCAGGATCTCAGTTCATCAAGACACCATAAAGAGAGAGGGACATTTACAACCAAAAAAAAAAAAAAATCAAAGATATCACACTCCTAAATATCATGGGGAAATGACAACAATACAAAGAAAAAGCAGCAAAAACATATATAGGTACTTCCCAAGCGGAAACTCAAAATGGCCAATAAATATAGAAAGATGCTTATTCTCATTAGTAATCAGAAAAATACAAATTAAAACAATGAGATAACATTTAACGTCTCTAAAATATAAAATACAAAAAAAAAAAAACAACAACAAATTTGAACATACAGGTTTTACACCCAGCAAGCTCATTTTTAGAGTAACTCATGCATATCTGCAATGAGAGATGTGCATGAATGTTTATGGCACCATTATCCATAATGGAAAAATGCTGCAAAGCATTCTAAGAGGTCCATCCTCTAGAGACTGGATAAATAAGTTGTGATGTAGTCATACAAAAGACCCCATGCAGCAATTAAAGTACAGCTATATGCAACACATAAATCTTTAAAATACATGAACATAAAAAGTATAGCATGTAGAAATATATTAACGTGATGTTATGCAGTTTTTTCTTCTTGGTATTTTAGTAACTTTTTATTTTGAAATAATTTAAGATTCACAAGAAGTTGCAAAAAATTATACAGAGTTCCCATATACTCTTCACCCAGCTTCCCCCAATGATAAGCCTTATATAACCATAGTACATTCTCAAAACCAGGACACTGACATTGCTGCAATACTATTAATTCGGGTAAAAACCTTATACAGATTTCACCAGTTGTTATTTGCACTCTTTTCGGAGGGCAGGGGGAATAATATATTTCTGTGACATTTTATCACATGTGTAGACTCAAGTAACCATTCCCACAGTTGGGATACAGAATTGTTCCATCACCACAAAGATATTCCCTCGTGTTAGCCTAACCCCAACCCTTGATAGTATATTGTTATGTGAGGAACTGATAAATTTAAAAATCACAATAGTTAGTTCATCTTGAGAAAAATCATGACGGTGCACACATGAAACTTCTGAGATAGAGCCATCTTCGATCTCTTGGCTTGGTTGATGGGTACAAGTTTACTCTTTTTTAACTGTATGTATACATTTTCATCTATTTTTCCCTAGTTCCAATTTTTTAAAGAAAAAGCAGAAAATGCAGAATATAAATAATAACTATTAAGGTGGTAGACATTAATCCAATATATTAAAATGACAATACAAAACTAGAATGATTTACAAATTAAAAGACATTTTCAGATTGAATTTTTTTTTCATCTAGCTACATCCTATTTACAAAAGACACATCTAATACTTAAGTACACAGAAGGTTAAAATGAGAAGGATGGAGATATAACAAATACTAACAAAAGAAAGCTGGTGTGGCTTTATTAATAGTAAACAAAATAGACTTTTTAAAAAAATCTTTCTCCTTACTATCTCCAATTTTTCTCCTAGTTTCTCCTGAACCCATTTCAAATAGGCTTTTATGAACAACTGGTCACAGAATCAACTTTAACGGATGTCCTTAATGACTTCCATTGATATTTTGATATTATCAAACCCAGGCAGAAGGGCGAGAGAAGCACCGAGGGCTGGATAGGGAGTCTCAGACAGCTCAGCCTAGCCAAGTCTGAGCCAGGCCAGTACAGGTTTTTGAGCCACAGCCATCAGCAGAGGAGGAATGGGCTTTCACTATTACTCCCACCATGCTCGGTCTCTTCTAGGAGTCATCGGAGCACAACCCCCAGGGGTGGTTCCAGGAGGGGCAGCAACCAAGGCCATCAGCCAACAAATATCCCCAGCTGGATACTGAGGGATGGGTTCTCGTGGCCACTACACTAGCAGAAACTGTACTCAGCTGGGAGTAATAAAAGTCTCCTGAGAGTGGTTGCTGGACTTATCATGGAAATCACTTCTTTAGGTATATAAATGTTGAATCGTTATGGTGTACACCTAAAACTAATATAATATTGTGTGTGAGCTATATTTTAATAAAAATCTTTTTTTAATTTCCTAAGGGTAATAAAAAAAAATTTTTGATAATTCCCCAGAGTGAAACTAAAAAGATTTTTAAAAGAATGGTTCTGTCTCATGTGACATGAATGCACAGATAAGCAGTTCAGAGCTAGTGTAGCCACACAAAGAAACCCCTGGGGAGCAAGGAGCCTTGTGTTCTGGCTGCACCATCTTTGCCTGTGGCTCCTGCCTAATTGTCACAAGGTAACATCCCTCTAATTCGAGACCTTGTATCCAATTTCCAGGCAGAAAGGATGAGGAAGGACAAAGAGTAAAAAGTGAAGATAAAAGCATGAGGACTGTCCCCTTCTCAAGAGCTTTCCCAGAAGCCACACTAGCGACTCTACCTATCACAGGCCAAGGCTTGGGAGATGATCATTTCTTCAAAAAAGACAAAGAGAGCGAGTGGGTTTTGTTTTTTGTTTTTTTAAGTAAACATTAAGTTGAGCAAAATCTAGGTTCTGAGAGTAAGAAGACCAGGGAGAATGGATATAGAGGCAGCCAGCAGTGTCTGCGTTACTGGGCCAGAGAGAAAGTCCCAACCAACGTCGTAGAATTCATATCCTAAAGATCACCAACTGACCACAAAGCAACTAGATTGGAAATGAAAAACAAGGCAGAGAAGAACCCCTGGCACTGCATCTCAAAAACACATTTCTGAATAACCCATGAATGCAGGAAGTCGTCAAAATGAAAATGAGACAGTATTTTGAATGAGCCATAATAAATAAAAATATTACCTATCATAACTTGTTCAATAATTTAAGAGAGGGATACGTGTGGCCTTGAGTACTTACACTGTGAAAGCAAACACAGACGGTAACGAGCTAGAGGTCCTTAGGGATATGGCCCTCAGGCAAGCCTGTAGTCAGAAGATTGACACGAGCTCTCTCAGAATGAGTCCTTTGTGGACAGTGAGGATCTACACCTGGAGGCCTTCCATGTTTATTAGACTAGCAGAGCTTCCTTTCCCTGTGTCCTCACCTGTGTCCAATAAGGATGAGCACTTGTGAAGGCTTTCATACCTTTTTCTGTGAAAACTATGTCTGTTTTCTCTGCAGATATACAGTTCCTGCCCTGATTCTTTTAAGTCGAATTAAGTAACTTTTGCCAGAGGCTCTATTTAAGTATCTATTTTCCCAGGGCTTCTTACATAACATTTTAAAAAAATAATTTTTAAAAACTAGATTTCCAATCCTCAAAAAAGGACATCTGTGGGAGGAGAGAAATTTGACTATAGGTCGTTTGCTGGCAACATTGTTTTACCAGCGTTAAATTTCATAAACGTACTAATCATATTTTATTACAGAGGACAGTGTCTGCCAGGAGACAATTCTCCATGGGTAGCTCACATTTCCACACGCCTCACTCTGTTCCCAACTATGTCTTCAAGGATGTTTACATGGTAACATCCTCACAGCAGAGGACAGATTTGTTTGCTGACCAGTGTGATAATGTCCCCCTCTGGGGCCAAGGTTGGTCAAGTTTATTTGCAGGTCCTTAGAAAAGCTTGGGGTTCCTCAGCTGTGACACAAACCCACTCTATGTGCAGCAGCCACCCGAGTTGCTTCGTGTCACCCCTGTGGGACTTGGGAGTGTAAGAGAACTAACAGGAACATGGAGCTTATGCTTCCTGCTCTGCTGTTATGAAGTCCTTCGTCTCTGACCCAGAAGTCTGGTATCTTTGACCAACATCCATGAAACTGTGGCAGGCTAACTTGTTAGCTTATAAGAAGGGGAAAATCTCAGATTTGCAGTTCCTGGCAATATCCTTGTTCTCAGGATAAATGTGAAACAAGGGTGCTAAATATTATGGAAGGTAAGAGAAATGCTAACAATGCCACATGTCTGTAATGGCTCATTAATAAAAGCAAATTATACACAAGCAAAGGAGGACATAAAACTCACAAAAAAAAAAATATTGACAACTGGTGAATCCAGGTGAAGTCATGGGATGTGGGGGAATTTGCTCAACTAATTTTTATGAGGCTAGCACATCCTTGAATCAACAAGAAGATGTCAGCAGTAGAAGGGAAAATTGCAGGCCAATCTTGCACAAAAAGATGCAAAAATCCTATATATTAGGAAACTAGGAATGATGATGTGTAATAGATACGTGATGACCAAGTTATCCAGGAATGCAAGGCTAATCTCACAGTGCAAAATCAATGAAAGAAACGTATTACACAAACATGTTAGAAAAGTTACATGTATTCATTCGTTCATTCAACAAATACTTATTGAATGTCTACCATCGGTTCTACCATTGTTCTAGGGGTTTTAAAATACATCAGTGAACAAATATTATCATCTCAGGAGATGCGGAACATTTGATAAAATTCAACATCTGTTCATGAGAAAAACACTGACACCCTGGGCAAAGAAGGGAACTTTCTTTCTCTGATAAAGTTATCTACAAAAATGTTCCAACGAATACCAAACTGAAAAGTGAAATACAAAAAGAATGCTCCTTGAGATCAGAAAGAAGACAAAGGTACATAACACCACTTCTAGTTGATATGGTTCAAGCCCCAGCCAGGGACAGTTAAGCAACAAAAGCATAAGAAAGGTGTAAGGATTAAAAAGAGCAAGCAAAATCTGTCTGTATTTGTAGATATGATTATCTGTAGAAACCCCCCAAATAGCTACACATCGGTTATTAGAAGAAGAATGTAGCAAGTTTGGTACGAGCTAAACTCCATGAACAAAGATAATTATCTATGAGAACCAGCAAAATACATAAACCTTGAGTCCTTCTCCAGAAACTTACACTCTGATTTAGTTTGAAGTAGCCAAAGCCTATGAAAGAAAACCATTCAATGTTTCACAAAAAGTCCAAAAGGACTTTTAAAGAACACAAGGGAGAGAATCAAATTAGAAAGTGCAGTGTTGAAAAACCTGAGTAAAAAGAGGAAGACTGAAAGAGAAGATGGCATTGCCAAGCTAAACAAATACCCCACCGGAATCCCAATAAATGAGTTAGAGTGTCATGCACTCCAAAAATGATTCATCAACAACTGAACTCCCAAATCATTTGAGAAAACATATTGCTATTGTACCCTTCAAGGAACACCAAAATTGCAGGGATAACTTCAAAGTTGTTATGACTATATCCTACCACAGTGGAGGCTGTAGCTAGGTTTATCAAAATGAATGCACAATGGAAGCTTCTTTTATAACAACATTAGTAATGTATAATTTACATACCATAAAACTCACCCATTTAAAATGTACAATTCAAGTAATTTTTAGTAAACTTACTGAGTTGTGCAACTATCAGCATGAACCAATTTTAGAACATTTCCATCAACCCAATGAGATACCTCATGCCTATTTAATTGGGTTCCCACCCCCTGCCCAGGCAGATACTAACTTACTCTGTCTCTATGGCTTTGCCTTTTCTGGATATTCCATATAAATGGAATCGTACAACATGTGGTCCTCGGTGCCTTATTTCTTTCACTGAGCATAATGTTCTCAAGGTTCATCCACATTGTAGCATGTAACAGAACTGCATTTCTTTGTATTGCCAAATAATATTTCATTGTATGGATAACTGTATGTTGTTTACCCGTCCTCCAGCCATGACTTTTGGGGTTTCTCCTTTTTGGCTATTATAAAATATGCTATGAACATTTGTATGCAAGTCTTTGTGCGAACATATCTTTTTATTTCTCTTGGGGTCTAATAGTAAATTTATGTTTAAAAAAACTGCCCAACTGTTTTTCGAAATGGCCACACTATTTTGCATTCCCACCAGCAATGCATTGTTCCCTGTATTTTGGAAGTACAAAATACAAAGAGTTAATGTACTGTTTTGGAGGGCTAATAATAGAAAGAAGTTGAGGGGTGGGGTGAAAA
>NW_011889172.1:303055-314492 GCF_000151845.1 Pteropus vampyrus
TTAACCATAAAATACTGTGACTCGTCAATCAGCACAAACTTGCATTTCATGGAGTTCATCTGTTGACTCTGAACATAAATTATGTGGTCAAAGATGTAAAGATTTTGAACTATCGTTCATTCCAATTGTGTTGTCTTACCATATTTGTCTTTAACGAGCTACCCGTTGAAAAGTTCTATGTTTACAAATCTGTTTGGAAATGTTCAACAAAATTTAGTAGAATTTTTAGTAAACATTTATCGCTAGCATCCAAAAACATTAAGAATATATGTTTACAAAGAAAAATTACATTTCTAATACACAGTTGACCTTTGAACAACTTGGGTTTGAACTGCAAAGATCCCCTATTAAACAAATTTTTTTCAATAGATATACAGTCGACCCTCTATATCCCCATTTCACATTCGCAAGTTCAACCAAAATACTGTTTTCAATACAGAGTTGGGAATCCATGGATGCAGAGCACCAACTGTATGCATTGACCTGGCCATTTTATACAAGGGACTTGTACATGCATGGATTTTGGTATCTGCAGGGGTCCTGGAACCAATCTCCTGCAGATACAGGGGATGATTGTGGTTAAGTTTTGGGAGAGTCAAAATTATATGCAAATTTTTGAATGTGCAGGGGTGGGGCATCAGTGCCCCTAATCCCCACATTGTTCAAGGGTCAATTATTAGCATATATTAGCATATAGAAAAAATAATTTTAAGAAAAACATGAGAAAATATAGAGTTCCTAGAAAGAAATCTGACAATAAATGTGCCAGACCTTCACAGGAAAATATATAAAACTTTACTGAAAGACATTAAAGAATGCCTAATTAAATGCAGATACGAAGTTCGTGGCCTGAAAGATTTAATAACATAAAGATGTTGAATCTACCAGTACTGATTCAATGCAGTTCCAGACATGATATCAGGATGATTTTCTGTGGAGCTCTGCAAGCTTATTATTAAATTTACATGGAGAATAAAAGGCACAGAAAAACAAGTCGTGGAGAACTGACTCTGGAATATTAAAAAATAGTATAAAATTATTAAAGATGGTTCTATACTGATGCAAGGATGAACAAACGAATTAGAACAGAGTGGAAGGCCCCAAAACAGAAAAACATGCACAAAGAAACAACTTATGAGAGCTGGCTTTCTGATTAGAGCTCTAGGAAAACTGATTATCTACCAGAGAAGAAATTAAATTGTAATCCTCCTGATACCACATAAAAAAATAATTAATGGATAGGAAAATATTTTCAAAGCTATTTTAGAAGAATATTTTAGGAACATTTTAGAAGCCAAGAAAGTAGAACACATTTAAATGTATGTTATTGTCCCAACACAATCAGCCACAGACCACAAGGGACAAAACCTATAGTCTGACAAAGTCAGGTTTACTCGCTCATTACAAGGGAGACCACACACCTGAAGAACCATGAAGTATCCCACCAAACAGGGGATGATATATGGATACTTAGAATTTTGGAGAAGGAGACAGTTCAGATGGAATTGAAATGAAGTAGTATTTTGGTAGGCTCAAAGTAAAGTGACACTGTGAGCTAATAGTCATCTAAGAGATATTAGACAATATTTAGAACTAAATCAAACATTTAAAAATCTTATGAGGTTGGGAGGGGGTAATGGGTTAAGGGGGTCAAATATATGGTAATAGATGGAAACTAGATTTTTAGTGGTGAGCACACGATAGAGTTTACAGACATCACATTATAATGTATACCTGAAATTTATATAATGTTATTAACCAATGTTACTTAAATTTAAAATTTTTTTAAAAACATAGATCAAAACCCATGTAATGTCGCTAATGGGGTATTTAAAGGGCTACCTATATCCTTAAATGCTTATATTCAAAAACTCAGACTGCAAATTAATGAGTTAGATTTCCAACTTAAGGCTAAGACATTGATAAAAGTAATCCCACATTTGTAGCATTTATAAAGTTTCTCTCCCACTCAGAATTTCCTTGTGCAGAAGGTCACTGTATTGGCGGAGCTTCTCCCCAGTATGGGTCCTCACGTGCACTGTCAGATGGAACTTCCTGCTAATGGTTTTGCCGCAGGCACTGCACAGATAGAGCTTCTCTCCAGTGTACACTCTCTTATGTAGTCAGGTCGCTGCTCCTGATGAGGCCTTTCCACAGCCACTGCATTCATCCAGTTTCTCCCAAGTGTATACCTTTTTACGTCTGGCACGGCCCCGGCTGGATCTGAAGAATTTCCCACACTGATTACACTCATAGTTTCTTTACAGTGTGAGTTCACATATGTGTCCTAAGGGATAGGTGGCAACTGAAAGCTTTCCCACACTGAAAACATTTGTAAAGTTCCTCACCAGCATGAGATTGAGCATGGACTTTAAGAGATGAAGGATAACTAAACGCTTTCCCACATTCTTTACATTCATTGCACTTCTCCTGGGCAAAATAAAGTTTCTTCTGATGACTTTTCCACATAGATTCTATTCATGCGGTTTCTCTCCAGGTTGAACTGGTGTCTGCTGATTAAGGGATAAGTGGTAACTAAAGGCTTTCTCACTTTCACTACACTTACAGGGATTTCTCCCCCAGAGTGTCTGCACTGTAAAGAAAGCAAACTCCTACATTAAAAGTTGCTACCATTTTCAGAGCATGCCTACTGCTTCCAAATTGACTAAGGCAAATGCTCTGCCACAAGGTTCTAACAGTCATAAGGCTTATTAGATACAGATTTTTTCTGACAATTGCTTAAACAAAAACTGAATTATGTATCAATATTCACTATCTGAGTCACACTTGTGGGAATTCTCCATGAATAAACAAAATTTGAAATCAGTTTAGAATGTTCCCCAAATTCATGATAATGATACTCAGAGACTATCCTGCAACGTGACTGCTCTTGGGTGAAGGCCACTGGCCCCAAGTGTCTCCCTTGTGCCTGTGCTGTTTTTCTACCTCAACGCAATCCTAGAATTCTGCTGCAGACAACAGCAACGAGCCCTAGAGAGCCTTACCCTCTTCCTGCCAGGAGATGGTTTATCCCAAACTTTATTATTCCACTTTGCAGTCATCTCTTTGGTTTTAAGTTGAAGTTGAGACTTCTGGTCTGAAACAAAGGTAAAACAACAAAAGTCAAACAACAAAAAAAAAGGTCAAACAACAAAAAGTCAAACAACAAAAACAAAGGTCAAACAACAAAAAAAAAGCCATTTAAGTTCTTGTAGAAATAAATGATGAGATAAAAACATTTTTTTAAAAAGCTAGAGCCACACAGATCTTTTTCCAGATGCTGACCCTAAACACGAGAAGTCAATGTGACAGGGAAGAACAGACCAGCAGTTAAAGACAGACTTCAAGGATTTCGGCAATGTGAAGGATTTACCGATGACCTGCATGAGGGGTGAAAATGGCAGATGACTTGCTAAGAAATGGTTTTGTCAAAAAATGAGATGGAGGCTAATAGTCTGATAAAGAGCACTATCAGGCAAGCAAAGTTTGAGGACAGTGGGAAAATGGACAGACAAGTTGACAGGGCCATGTTCTAATAAAACTTTATCTATAAAAGTGGAAATGCTCTGGAAAGAGGAAGGAGGACAGAGCTTTCACTGAGGGTAAAAGAAAGTGAGAGAAGAAAAAGAGGAGGAGAGGGAGGAAAGCTGAAGCTTTAAGAGGAAATTCACCCCAAGTGGGCTGAGATGATCACTCAGACAAAATAACGTTTTAGAAATTCCCTAAAAGGGCTCCTTTCACCCAGAGCTCACCTGCACAGGTATCTTGGAGAATCCTCTCCTTGTATCTCACCTGGGTGAGCACCCTGGGTTTACAGAGATGACACCCTCCCTGCACACAAAGAAAGACACAGGAGGTAGGAGGGATGTTCAGGGATAAAGAGGGAACGTCCCCCCAGAGTGGGGCGACACTTTCAGGGGGTGGGCATGTGAGACCCCGTGAGCAATGACATGATGGTACCCCAAACCCAAAACTTAAACTACCTCCTGTCATGCCCTACAGAGATCCAGGATCCTCTGACCCAAGGGTAGGGGTGTACTTCAGGAGCACCAAGCTTCTATTCATGAAGAAAATAAAGTCAGCACAATGCAGGAATCTTCACACTTGAGGAGAAGACACTGGACTAGGGGTTGGCAACCACAGCCCAGTTAGCCACCTACTTTTGTAAATAAAGTTTTATTTGAACACAGCCCTATTTCTGTATGTTCCATCTACGGCTGCTGTGGCACTATACTGGCAGCACTGAGTAGTTGCATCGGAGACCTTATGGCCCACTAAGCTAAAATATTTCTTCCGTAGACCTTTAAGGAAAAGTGTACCTGCCCCTGCTCTCCATTGACACTCCTTAACGAGTAGGCCACATGTCCTTCTTCACTACTCTCTTCTCAAGATCAAGAATGATTCCCAGAACATAGCAGATGCTTAAGAAATATCTGCAGCAAAAATCTACCAGTGATGAGATGAGGCTGGCCTCACCCCGAGGCCAGGCTCCCGTAGTGCTCCAGCATCGCATCATCTCTGTACAAGATTTTCTGAGTGGGGTCAGCAAGGCAGAGGAACCTAAGAGATCATTAAAGGAACATTAATTAGCCTGGATGTCACCTGTAGGGCCCTACTCCTTGGCTCTTCAGTCTCCAGGGAAGAAGGGATTTGGGAGGAGCTGCTCTCATGCAGGGAGGGGGTTCCCGTGTCTTCCCCCACCAGGGACACCACCCTAAGCCATCTTTTTTGTCAATGCGAAACTTCCCCCAGCCTTTCCCAGCTGGCGACAACCCTCGGCTGGCAGCACCTGCCCCCTCAACATCCATACCCCTTCCCGCCATTCCCAGGTGTCCTTGAGCCCAGCCTCTCTGCCAGTGCCTTCCCATGGAACCTTCTAGGAGGCCTTATGCAACTGCTTCTGAGCCACCTCGACCTTCTCCAGCCAAAGGTTTTCTCTTTTCCCTCCATGAAGAACCTAATTTGCATCATTGGGTGGAGAGCCCAGCTGCGGGGAGAGGCAAGAGGAAGGCTGGAGACCTGGGGGCCAAATCAGGCTGGGCGGGGGTTCCCCAAGTCTGCGATGGAGGAGATCTCAGCGGGGCAGTCCATGTGAATGGGCCCTCCTCTGGTGCACTGGGTGGAGAGGAGGGGCTGGCTAGCTGGCTGCTTGGGAGAGGCCCTGGGGTGGCTGCAAAGTCACTTGGAAACCTTCCCATCCTTTCTTTATGAACACACACCCTGGAGACAACACTGATAAATTTCCACAGATGAATTCTCATGGGGAATTTCTTTTTCATCACTGAGCCATGAAGTCTCTAATTCCTCAACTTGTTTTCTATACAGCACAATTACAACAGCGGTAAATTATCCTCACTGTCCCTCCCTCGCCTCGCCCCGCCTCCCTATATTTTGACTTAGTCTACATCTTTTCACCAACATTGGTTCCTTTTCCTGTGCCTGCTTCATTCGCCCCACGGCATTTGGCTCCATCTCAGTAAATGGCCCATTGAGATAGAAACCCTTGACACAGCCTGCTCTCTCACAGAGCTAATTGAAAAACAGTTTAAAGGGCCCATGAGCACGTCCCCTTACACCCCCTCTTGGACAAGTCTCTCCTACTCTT
Organism: Pteropus vampyrus; assembly: GCF_000151845.1. NCBI lineage: Eukaryota > Metazoa > Chordata > Mammalia > Chiroptera > Pteropodidae > Pteropus > Pteropus vampyrus. The sequence goes on from NW_011889172.1 coordinate 308,661, forward strand.
TGTCTTTCAGGTCTCAGATTCAAATGTCACTCCCACAGAGCCCTCCTCACCCTGTCTATTCTCTCCACCTCCCTTGTAATAAGAACTTATAACTCTTGTAATTATAAGAAAAATATTGTATATTTTCTTTAAGCGTGTGTTTACTGCTTGAACTCCATACACAGCACTAACATAAGGATGCGCTAAGTGCTCTCTATCATTTACCAAATAAATGACTGAATAAACAAAGAAGCAACCCAATCCCTCAACAACACTTCCTACACATCTTTCAAATCCTTTTACTTCTTTCCCACTCCCCAGCCACTGTGGAAGTCTAGGATGCCATCCTGCTGTTCTGAGACTTATCGCCTTGTCGCCACCCCTTCTCTGGTGCTTTCTGAAGTCCACCCCTATCCAGGAGCTTGAGTGTCTCACTGAAACACAGATCCAATCACACCACATCCTGCTTCAAACTCTTCAGTAAATTCCAATTTCCTTCAAGTCCTATCCAGTCCTGCCTCCCTCTTCCGCCACTCTCCCTAAATCCCGAGTCGGGCCTCCCTTCCTCAGTTCCTGCAACACACCAGACTCTCTCCTACTTCTCACCTCTCCAACTCCCTCCATCCATAAGCCTCTGCCTAGCTCAATCCTACTTATCTTTCAGCTCTCAAATATCAGTTTCTCCTAATGACGCAGGATAGCCTAGAAAAGACATGGCTCTCTTCAAGATGTGGCTCTAGAATTTCTCCCTCGTCCCTTACTCAGCCCTCTCCTTGTTTCGATTTTAAGCCTGAAAAAGAAGCCAAGGCCAAGAGACCAGACAGACGGCCTTGGGCAGCCTCCTCCATGCGAGGAGGCATGGGAAACAAGCCAAGACACCGAGGCATGCTGGACAGCCTTGGGACACCCCCATCCAGAAAAAAAAAGCCCATCATCCAGACAGCTTGGGGCAGACTCTCTCTCTGAGCTGCCCACACTTTTCTCTTGTGCATTTTAGTTTCAATAAGACTTGCACTTTCCTGCTTGTTGTTTTTATGTCCTTAAATTCTTTCTTGTGACATAAGACAAGAACCTGGTCACCGGAGCTCAGAGATCAGGGTCCCTCTTGAGACACCCACCCTGTCGAGCTCTTAGGCAACACTAACAGGTCTTCCTGTCTGTCCCTATTAAACTCTCCTGTTGGCCACAGGCCCCATGTCAGATTCTTGTTTCTAGTCTAAATGGCCTACTCTGTGGGGACAGTGCCATGCCTTTTTTGATTGTCCCTGTGTCCATATATGGGCCCAGGCCTGACTCATACCCGGCACCCCGTGAGTTTCTGCTGAGTGCCCTGGAAAATGTTCATTTACGGTGAGACAGAGAAGGTGCACATAACCAACAGAAATACAATACGAACGTTACACAGGAATTAATTTAAATGCCTGTCCACAGTATAAACCACCAGTGTCACTTCTGAAACTTAAGAAAAAAGGCAAGGTGTGAGAAATATTATTTTTAAAAACAAGTGACCAGTGTTGCTAAATTTCCTCCAGAATTGTTTTTTAATTTCTCACCCCTGGGTTTTTAACTCCACTGGGTGGAAAAAACACCCACTTGGTCAAAACGCACCTCTTTTATGGTTAGTAAAGGTAACTTTCTGCTAATAATATTAGGAAAGCTGCTTCCTCCTCTTTCCTGGACATCCCCACATAACAGTGAAATGCTGGGTCTTCTGACTCCATCTTATTCAAGTCTGCATTGTTCCCACGGCCTGCAGGCTAATGGCTCCTGCTTTAGACATGCTAACCATTAGAGGAATTCTACTTGGGATTGAGTTTTTACAAAAACTGCCCCTCCGATTTTCCCTTCCCTTGACATTAAAGAAAGCTGACATCTACTTTCTTAAGATGGATTTGAGGGTAAGGTCTCCCATCTTCCTGGTTGGGGCCTTTGCCATCAATAAACCTATCTGAACCCTGACTTGAGTTTTGACTCTTAGTTTGGGCCTTTGGAAGCTTTGGGCACAGAGACTTTGGTAAAATACCTGTGTTTTAAATACATATAATCTCATCTATTTCACTTATACCTTAGACTTCTATTAGGCTTTAGTTACAAGTATATACCACCCAATGATACTTTAATAATATCAGTATTAGAAAACCTCTGTGATTTAAAACCGCGAGGAATTTGGAGGAGAGGTGGAGCTGGAGTGGGAAGTACACGGCTGCATAATCTTACTTTAATTGTTAGGTCTGTCATTTTCATTTTCCCAAATGAATCTGTCAAGCATAAATAACAGATAAAGTTGTACGATCTCACCTCAACATGCTCACAAAAAAGCAAAAGCCCATGCAAAATTCTCCTGCAAAAGGAGGGCAGAGAGGGACCGCCTTAACGTAAATTTCACCGGTGCCTCTTCACCCCAAACTGACGAAATCCCCAGGTCACGAGGACAAAAGGACCCCGGCAGGTCAACGCCAGCTCGTTTAGCAGCCCCGCGAGACCCCGCGCCGGAGCCTATGCTCTGCAGGTAACAGGGGAACCGGTGGTGCCGTTACCAGTGATGCGCACTCCACTCCCGAGGTCCGAAAGGGTGGGAGGCCCCGGGACAGGTCTGGGGGCGCCCGAGAGAGTTGGCAACTGTCTCCTCCAGCCTCCAGAGAAGTCCTAGAGCCCTTCTGCGGGGAAGAGATGGGGCCCCCAGCTCGCAGGCTCCACTAGGGACCTTGGGGACAGAACCAGGCGGGAAGATGGGCCGGGAGCTGTGACCAGAACCGTTGGGGTCGGTTGGGAGGGGCCTCGTGACTATCCTAGACCGACCAAGCAGCGGGAGGCCCCCCAAAAATGCTTTTATGTAGTTACCATTTCCTCCTGTAATGCTTTTCCTTTCATTCATTCATTCAATAAATATTTGAGTTTTGCCTCCACAGAACTTTTATTTCGATTGGGGAGGAAGATAGATAGTAGCATATACAAGAAACTGTGTTCAGTGCCACATCGGAATATTTCTAGTATGTTTCCAAATTTCATTCTGTAGAGATTCAATCATTTCTCTTAAAAATCTTTCTTTAAAAAAATAAAATAGAACTCAAAAAGACAGAAAACAAATTTATAGTGCGATGAATACTTTTAAAATCCACTACCTTAGAAATCTCGTGTTCCTTCTCAATCACAGACCTCCACACCCAAAAAGGAGCAATATCCTGGCTTTTACTGCAATGACTTTGTCTTTCTTTATAAACACTTTTACTACCTAAGTCTTTATTCCTAATACCACAGTTTAATTTTGCCTGTTTTTGAGTTTTATGGCAATGGAATCATGCAGCTTTTTTTCTTTTTTAGTTTCTTTCATTCACCGTTGTGAGACTGATGTATATCATTGTGTATACTTGACAGCCATCCTTGGCCCGTGTACACGTCCACTGCTGGTTTTGTGAGCCTTCGAAGAGCTGTGTCCAGAGCTTGGACGGGCAGGGTGCGGGGCTGGGTGGAGGGAGGAGCCAGAGGGGCCTGTGAGGTCCTGCAATCCTCCAGCCTGGGTTGAGTAGGATAGGGGCAGGAACAGTGTCTGGAGAGCGAGCGTGCCCTGGGTTAAAGACCAATCCTAGAAGTTGAGACCAAAAGTAGGTACCCGACCCAGCTGGGTGGGTCTAAGGAGGGCTCCAAGGTCAGAGGACGGAGCAAGGGAGAGCATCAGGTGTGAGGGCGGGGCTTAGGCAGGGTCTCACTTCTAGTTGGCTAGTCCTCAGGATGCTCTTTTTCTCTAAGGTTCTGAGATTCTATAACACCAGGCTTACGAAGGTAACTGCCAGTTCACAAAGTGGATCACACCATTCATCCTATTCCTTTTTTAAGCTCTTGAAGAAAGTTTTAATTTTCCTCTTCAATGGGTTTTATCTTTCAGTTTGATCAACTCCTAGACACTATATATCTATACATATAAGTTTTCATATCACTTCCCTTTAGATTCTTATTGGAAGTGGGAGGGATTTCTGGGACATGAGGGACATGCATGCTCTAATTTAAATCACAGATATAAATCAGAGCATCACAGATATAAATCAGAGCAGATGCCAAATAAATGTTTCTTTAACTTTCCCCCTTCTGAAGGGTAAAGAGGTATACAAATGTTGGGAATTTCTCAATTCGTGTGTTGTGAGGATATAATAATTTACATACAAATACAGTGACATGCTACCATCTACTGGAGATCATGGGTATTGTATTCTATCTCAAGCATCTGTTCTTGAAACCAATCATAAAACCTTCCTTCCTATTAGAAAATTCCTTCTTAAGGAACAAGACAGGGCTGTCCCTACTACTAATTTTATTCACTATAGTGTTGGAAGTCCTAGGTAGAGCAATCAGGTAAGAGAAAGAAATAAAAGGCATCCAATTTGGGAATGCTGAAGTCAAAGTGTCACTTTTTACAAATGACACAAGTCTTTATATAGAAAACCCTAAAGATTCCATTAAAAAACTATTAGAAACAATAAACAAATACAGCAAAGTTTCAGGATACAAAATTGACATAAAAAGTCCATGGTGTCCCTATATACTAACAATGAATTTTCAAAAAAAAGAAATTAAAAAAAACAATTCATTTTGCAATTGCAACAAAAATAAAATACCTAACGAAGCATGTGAAAAACCTATACACTGAAAATTATAAGACATCGTTAAAAGAAATTGAAGAAGATGTAAAGAAATGGAAAGATATTCCGTGTTCATGGATTGGAAGAATCAACACAGTAAAAATGACCTTATTATCCAAAGCAATATGCAGATTTAATGCAATCTCTATAAAATCCCAATAGCATTTTTAAAAGAAAAAGAAAAAAATTATCAAATTTGTATAGAAACTAAAAGACCCTGAATAGCCAAAGCAATTCTGAGATAAAAGAACAAGCACACTGCCTAACTTCAAATTATACTATAAAGCAACAATAATCAAAATGGCATAATATTGCAGAAAAACACACAGACCAATGGAACAAAACTGAGAGCCCAGAAATAAACCCTCACATATATGGGCAAATAATTTTGACAAAGGATCCAAAAACAGTGGAGAAAGCCTCTTCAATAAATGGTGCTGGGAAAATTGGAAGGCCACATGCAAAAGAATGAAATTAGACTGCTATCTGTCACCATATACCAAAATTAACTCAAAATGGGTCAAAGACTTGCATACAAGACCTAAAACAATAAATTGCATAGAAGAAAACATGGGTACTAAATTCATAGACCTTGGATTTAGAGAGTATTTTATGAATTTGACCTCAAAGGCAAAGGAAGTAAAAGCAAAACTAAATGAATGGGATTATATCAAACTCAAAAGCTTTAGCACAGCAAAAGAAACCATCAACAAGATAAAGAGGCAACCATGTGAATAGGAGAAGATATTTACAAACAATACTTCTGATAAGGGGCTAATATCCAAAATATACAAAGAACTTAAACAACTCAATAAAAAAAAAAAAAAAAATCAAATTTAAAAATGGGCAGAGAACTCGAACAGACCTTTCTAAGAATATATACAATGGCCAACAGATATATGAAAGGATGCTCAACTTCACTAGTTCATAGCTAGTAAAATGCAAATCAAAACCACCATGAAATACCACCTCACACCTGTTAGAATGGCTATCATCAACAGCACAAGTAATAACAAGTGTTGGAGAGGTTGTGGGGAAGAGGGAGCCCTCATGCACTGCTGGTGGGGATGTAAACTGGTACAGCCATTATGGAAAACAGTATAGAGGTTCCACAAAAAATTAAGACTAGAATTACCATATGACCCAGCAATTCCTTTTCTGGGCATTTACCCCAATAATTTGAAAACATTTATCACTAAAGAGATATGCATTCTCAATG
>NW_011889172.1:315652-323895 GCF_000151845.1 Pteropus vampyrus
AACTGAAAGTAGAGATGAAAAAAGATATTTCATGAAAATGGAAATGAAAAAAAAGAAAAACCCAGGGTAGCAATATTTATACCAGCCAAAATAGACTTTAAAACAAAGGCTATAACAAGAGATAAAGAAGGACCAAATCATCCCACTTTGGGGTATTTATCCGAAGAAACCCAAAACGCTACTTCAAAGGGACATGTGCATCCACATGTTCTTTGTAGCATTGTTTACAATAGCCAAGATATGGAGGCAATCTAGTGTTCATCAATGGGTAAGTGGATAAAGAAGAGGTGGTACATATATACAGTGGAATATTACTCAGCCATAACAAAAGAATGAAATCTTGCCAACTGCAAGAACAGTGGATAGACCTAGAGGGTATTGTGCTGAGCAGAATAAGTCAGGCAGAGAAAGACAAATGCCATATGATTTCACTTACATGTGGAATCTAAAGAACAAAATAGACAGACAGAAACAAACTCATAGATACAGAGAACACTCTGATGATTGCCAGATGGGAGGGGGTTTGGGGAGATGTTTGAAAAAGGGGAAGGGATTAAAAAGTACAACTTGGTAGTTATAAAATAGTCATGGGATGTAAAGTACAGCATAAGGAACATAGTCAATAATACTGTAATAACTATGTACGGTGTCGGGGGGCACTAGATTTATTGGGATGATCACTTTGTAAGTTATATAAATGTCTAATCACTATGTTATATACTATATTGTACAATAATATAGTATTATATGCCAACTGTAACTGAAAAATAAAAAATTATCTAAAAAAAAATTCTCACACTTTAACCCCAGCACTGAAGCTGAAGAAATGTCTGTGAATTTCTGGGGAAAGAGTGAACAGTAAGTACAAAGGCCCTGAGGCAAGAGAGTGTTTGGCCTCTTTAACCAACAGAAGAAGCCCAGTGTCTGAAAGGGTCGAAGTGAGTTGGGCAGGACGGAGACTAGAAGCAAGTGAAGTCAGAGGAGTAACAGTCAGATTGCACAGGGCCACCTGGGCAACCAAAAGAATTTAGGGTTTATTTGAGTGCAACGGGAGCCTACAAAGGGTCTGAGCTACAGGATCAACATTATCTGACGTATATTTAAAAAAAAAAAAAAAAGAAACAGGGAGGGCAGTTAGAAAGATGGAGATGGCTAGACAAGGGTGGCAGGGGAGGATGGAGGGAGTGGGACTCAGGTATTAAGGCAGAGCCGATGGGTATCTGCTGATGAGCTTGCTGTGTAGTTTGGGGACAAGAAGTCAAGAATGATTCCAAGGATTCACTTTAATCCACTGTCGAATAAAAATAATTCTGGACATTGGTAAAGAGAGACTTCATTCAAAAAGATTATTGCAAGAGGGAGAAAAGGTCTAATGCAATGAGGACACTCCCACCATAAGATTCTGCAAGCTCCTAAAGGTTACGCAGGACAAACTCTCCTTCTGCAGGGAGGAGTAAGCACAGCTCAGGGAATGTCTGCATCTAAGGAGGTGCAACGTAAGTGCCTGACACCAAGGCTTTGATTGCAGAGGCATCCATTTCAAAGACATCCATCTCGAATAAACAGTGCCAGCTGCATGAGTTACTAGCTAAACAACCGGATAAAAAACAGGCCACCCCACCCAAGGTGTCCGTTTTAGAAAGCCCTGAGTAACCTAGATAACCTACTGCTTGAATGACCCTGTTTTTCCCCGCTCACGCCTTAATTCCCACTTTTATGGGTTTTTTAAAAAAATTTTCCCACTTTTATGTTTTAAACTCATCAACAAAGAGTGAACCCACAAATCCCTAGGCCCCACCCTCAACCCCAATAAAGGCAGAGCCCCAGGTGTCCCTCTCTCTTTCCCCCCTCCCCCACTTCCCCCTTTCCCCTTGTAGCCTCACCGTGTGGCCCCTGGGGTACTGTGTACCCTCCCGCCTGTAACAAACCTTGTCTTTTCCAACTTCCCTGATGGTTGTTGCTGTGGTGCACCCTACAGTCATAATAGGGACCACGAGCGCGACACTGGCTTTGGTCAGGGAACCGTCTGTGGGGCTCAGCACAAGTGCAGGCGCCCAGGCGCGCGCCCTAGGCGGTCCTACCCGCAGCCTCACTAACGGTAGGCTGAAACGGACTCGAAACAGCCACACAATCTACTTCAGTCTCCCACGTACTTTATCTGACTAGTGGGTTTGGAAAAAGAAACTGAGCTGCTTTGGTTGACAACCTTTCTCTCTCCCCTTGGGAGTGTGCCAGACCCCAGGGAGAGGGTATTTTGGTCAGGCTGGGACCCAGCAGTAGTCATCTAGAGGAGCCTTGTGGTTGACCAGCTGTGCCATGCCCGAGCAGGTTTGGCAAATTCAGGGGTGAAATAATCAGAAAACCTACTGGGGCCTCATAGTGAAGCCACTTGCTCCAATCCTGCTTTTATCAGTCACGAAGCTGACATTTTCATCTCTGATTCCTGTGGCTGTTTGCAAACTCTGGAGGGAAATTAAGAGATGTCATTGATTTTCTCCCAAGTCCTAAGAGTAGGCAAAGAAAGTTCTAGAAGACTACATGCCAAACGTTTCATAATGATTCCTTCTGGGGCCTGGGATTAGAAAGAGGTTCACTTTATATATTGTTAAAATTCTTTACAAGCATATATTATTTTCCACACTAGGAAAAATATTTTTAACAAAAAAGTGTATGTTTAAACATGGATATTCATCATCAGTGAAAGGATAACAAATTGTGCTATAGTCATACAATGGAATACAGTTGTCCCCCTTATGCACAGCGGACATGCTCCAAGACCCCCAGGGGAGGCCTGAAACCGCAGACAGTACCAAACCCTACATATGCTATGTTTTTTCCACACATACACACCTGTGATAAAGTTTCATTTACAGATTAGGCACAGTAGGTTAACAAAAATAATAAACTAGAACAATTATAAAATATACTATAATCAAAGTTATGTGAATGCGATATTTTTCTCTCAAAATATCTTATTGTACTGAACTCACCCTCTTCTGTGATGTCAGCTGATCATCAGTGCCTACATGATGAGATGAAGTGAGGTGAATGACATCAGCATGGTGACTTAGTATAGGCTACTACTGGTCTTCCCATGATAAGTCAGAAGGAGGATCCTCTGCTTCAGGTGATCCTGGATCATCACACCATGACGATGTTGATGGTTGGAAAAACTAAATAGTTTCAGACCATGGTTGGCCGCGGGTAACTGAAACCACAGATAAGGGGGGACGGTGTACTACTCAGGAACAAACTACTGATTCTGCTGCAACCTGATGAGTCTCAAAATCAGTATGCCGAGTGAAAGAAAGAGGATTCCTCCCCCCCCACACAAAAAGTACACACTCTATGATTCATTTACATAAAATGCTAGGAAAAGCAAAATAACTTATAGAGACAGAAAGCAAATCAATGGTTGCCTAGGGACAGAGGTAGAGGGAGGGCGGGTTACCAGGGGCCACAAGGAAACTTTTGGGGATAACAGAAATGTTTGTGGTCATGACTTAAATATGTACAGTTTATTATATGTTAATTATATGTCAATAAAGCTGGAAAAATTTTTTTTTGTATGTCTAGTTTTTAGTCCCTAATGGGGCACAGTTTCTGGGCCATCCTTTCAGACACTGTCACATGTCAACAAGGCAACTTCACATAATGGTTAAGATTGTAGAATAAGATTACTCAAGTTCTGCTATTTTATAGCTACGTGACTTTGGGCATCTTAACGTCTCTGTGCCTCAGTTTCCTCCTCTGGACCTTCCTCCCTGGGCTGCTGGTAGGAGTCCGTGCATGAAAGATGGACCACAGCGCCTGACACAAAATAAACACTCAGTAAATGTCAGCTGTTGTGATCGTCCTTAACCTTTACTGGAGGGAGTGTTAATCATGTTTCTACTTCCTATATTTTATGATGCTTTGACACCTTAGGGCCAAAGGGGAAGGACCACACCTCCAAGGCTTAGGTAAATCCAAGAGACAGCAACTAACCTGAGAAGACACCTTTCAAATGCAAACCAACCAATTCAACTACTTCCTTTGTCTAACTCTCCAGCACTAAACCAATATTCCCTCTGCCCTAAATCACCCCAGGCCCAGGTAGCAGACAACTAGGGACCACCCACAGAGCCTAGAGCCCACTGAAATGATTTGAACCAGCCAATTCTAAGCTTGCTCAGCTGCCTATTCTGACTCACTCATTCCTTCCCACAAAAATCATAATAAAGGCTCTGCCCACACTTTCCCCTCACTCCTTCCGAACAATTCTGGTGGCCCCTCATGGCATGGCAGGCCCCCTTCTCTTGGGAACTGAATAAACTTCTTTCAAAGACAGTCATCTTCCTCCCTGTCACTTTATGGTGATTAAAACAAATCCCCAGTATATTTTTAAATAAAGGGCATAATTAAGCCTCCAGCCCCTAATCCAGGAGAAGGCAATGGTTAGGGGTGGGGGGATCCCAACAACTCCTCAGAGCTAAACCACGAAAGGGATCACTGAAGCAGAGCAAGTCCTCTAGAAGAAAGACAGCTCTAACCAGTGCTGTACTACAGCTGGCTCAAGGCAGCTCAGGAGAACTAATTGCTAAACTTCCAGGAATTTGGGGAACCAGTTTTTAAACTGTTGGTAGCTTTAAGCCAGCCATGATGACAGTATTTACACCACGGGAACCTGCACATGCTACAAATGCTACAAATCAAGGCTTCTCCACCACACCTGTGAACACTGGCTGTTAAACGTTTACACGTATACCGCTGCCTCTAACCTCACAACTGCTGCTCCATTTCTACTGGAAAGGCACTGGGGAGAAGGAAGGAAGCTTTTTATGCCCCCAGAGCTGCTCCAGGTGGGGAGCCTGCAGCCCACCTCCAGGACCACCAGGAGGGCCCAACACAGGACTGGTGTTGACCCTTCCATCATACTCCCCACGATGGACCCCAGACCCCAGGCACCTTCTGCCAACAAAACAGACTTCATTGCCCTCTTTGACCCTTCACCAGTCCCAGACTGGATGGACCTAGTCCCTCAGGTGCTGAGCTGTAACCGCCAGGTTTGGCACAGTGGGGGACGAGTAGACCCCAACCATGGCCTTACTGGGGGAGAACACACATCCCAGTCCTCAAGCAGCCAGATGGGGAAGGAATTTCTGCTCCACCCTTCAGTGGACAAAGCATGGGAAGAACATCCGAGTCCTCCGATGGGTGTGCTTGGAATCAGTAACCACGGGTACCCGGCTTGGTCCCTTCTCTCTCCTGGCTGTGCCCACCACAGAGCAGGAGCACTAGGCTGGTGGGAAGATGATGAGCCCACAGAGCTCCCCTACTCAGCTCAGGTCAGAAGTAACGTTCATCTCATGGGTTGGCACCCGTGATCACTATCAGTCTGCCACCTGCACCTTTCAAGTGGTTCAGACTCAAAAGTCAGAAAGAGGAGCCCCTAAAACCTGAGCCACCTGTGAGGTCCCAACCTCACCCCATCATCGCTCTGACTTCACTTCTTATTGCTCACCGTTAGTTCCCTCGACCACACAGACCTTCTTGTGGTTCCTGGAAAAAGCCAAGATCGTTCCCAACACAGCACCTTTGCCTTTTTTGTATTCCCCAGTGCTTCTTGGGGCTGGTTCCCTGTCACCTCTCAGGTCTCAGCTCAGAGGCCTCCTCTACCAAACAGATGCGCCTCGGTCATATGACCCTGGTTTGTCGTCTGTTTCTGACACTGTCCTACGGATGTGCTCACCTGTTTATCGCCCCGCCTTCTTCTCGGGTCTTGTCTGTTTGGTTCACTGCTGTGGCCCAGCACAGAGGACAGTGCCTGCAAAATTGGGGGAACTTAGAAACGTTTGCTAAATGAATAAACAGAACACTGTTTTGAAAAAAATGAGTATTTTTCTTTAATAACAAAATAATACATATTGTGGAAAACCTGAAAAATACAGAATACAAAATACAGAAAATACAATCTAGAACCTTCATTAACATTTTGATCATGAGAGACGAGTCACACCTGCACTTTCTGTGTCTCCTCCACACGTGCAGGTATGCCAGTGGTGTGCAGCTGTGTGGGTGCACCTGTAGAGTCCTTCCAGGCCCCTCAGGTCCCCCTAACTCCTAATCACACTCTTCTACATCCATCCTGTTCCTGAGGACAGGCCTGAAAATGACCCTTCGAGGACCCTCTCGGGCCTGGGGCTGGTGAAGTATAAGGCTTTGCAACATAACCGTGAGGTAGCTATGGCCCTCCCCATTTCCAGATGTGGGGACCAGGCCTCCAAGAACCTGGCTGATGTCACAGAGGCCACACAGCTGGCAAACAACTGCAACTGTCTGACGGCGCCAAGGCCTCTGTTCTCTACCTGTGGTCTTTGGGCCCTCCAGCCTAATCACCTGCCCTCTGCAAGGTGCTGCTCAGAGGGGCTGGGGCTCGTTAATGAGAAGTGAAGTGGGTCTCAGGGACAGGTGGTGCACTCATATCCACCAGTCCATGGACTCTTTGGGGCAGGCCCTGACGATGACCAGACAGTGGGGCAGCCCCTTACACAGCATCCTCTCGGCCTCTTGACCCTCCCACCCCAGCCCCTGCAGCTCAAGGACCCTGAGCCTGGGCATAGTAAGGCAGGAAGCGATGATTTCAGCTGGGGAAGGCATTTCTGGGGTGATGAGCGGGCCCAGCAGACACAGATTCTCCAGGGCCGGCATTCCCTCCAGGACAGACAGGCCTGGGGCAGAGAGGCCCCTCACGGTCAGCCGGATCTTCCGCACGTCTCGGAGGTGGCGGCTGATGGCTAGGAGGGTGCTGTCAGCCGAGAGGGTGCAGCCCAGCACCTCCAGCCTCTGCAAGTAACTGAGCTCCTGCAGGCTGGCATCCAGCCCCGTCTCAGTCACCCGGTAGGTGCCGCCCAGCACCAGCGAGCGAAGGGCGCGGAAGCGCGTCAGGCCCTGCAGGTGCTCATCCCGGAAGGCGGGCACTCGGTCCAGCACAATGCACTCAAGCAAGGGCAGCACGGTGGGGTCCTGCCCCTTGAGGAGCCAGGTCATGGAGATCTCACAGCTGTGCAGCTCCAGGGTTGTCAGGGTGCAGGGCAGGCTGGTGATGGGCACCATGCTCAGGTCGGCCACGTGCAGGCAGAGGCGCTTCAGGTTGGGGCACTTCTGGCCCAGGGCCCTCATCAGGGCTGGGGACAGCTGGGGGGCCTGGGAGCCTGAGAACAGGTAGCCACCCAGCCGCAGGGAATGGAGTCGGGATGCCATGTATCGGCGAAGGAGGTGCCACATGACTTTAGGCCTCATCTGTAAGATCCAGAGATGGGGGCGACCGAGTGAGAGATACAGGGGATCTTCCATGGTCCCCATCTTACTGGAGACAGACAAGCCCCAGTCTGGGTTCTGCTGCTCCCCTGAAATTCCACTGCCGGCCTCACCCGACCGGACACCTCCCCAGGGGTAACGGACCACGTAACCCCGCTGTTTTGACTTCTAGATTTGAACAAAAACAATGGGAGAAAGAGAAGATCATAACAGATCTGTCTTTAGCAACAGAGTGGATTCTCATTATCTTCTGGAATAAGTAAGAAAGCAAAGTGACCCACCAGGAATTTTATCCCTTAATTTTTTTTTTTTTTTAGTCTTCTCTTAATGATCACCTCAGGAAGAAATAAACAACACAAGGTAAAACTGAAAAAAGCGAAAACTGCCCGGGGTAAATTAGATCTACGTCTAAAAAAAAATTGTAGCCTGGTAATAGCGAAAGCTGTAAAACTTAATTCTGGGAAGTTACACTTGGCAGAAAACAAACAAAATATAACTAATAGCATTGTACATTTCACCATATGTATATTTTACCTAAAAAATAAAAAGAAATAAAAAACATAGCATAAATTTTGTTGACTATTTTCCACAGAGGAATCACAGCTTCCTGGCCAAATTTAAACCTGCAAGTTTGCACCCAGGGGAAGGGACTCGCTAGACATATTGGCCACTAAAAAGTAACTCACAACAGTAGAAGCCATGGTTGGCAAAATTTTAAATGGACACAGAGCCAGTGGAAAAATCAACTTTTAAAAGGACAAACCCTTTACGTTTCAGAATATCAAATATTGGCCAGATGTGAAGGAGCAGCTCTCAAGCATTGCTGGAGTAAATTGGTCTAGCTACTTTGGAATGCAATCTAGTGGTTTCTATTAAAATTTAAAATGTGGCTACTCACTACCACCTGTTTTGTTTTTTGAGAATACAGGTGTTCGTGTTTTTGC
>NW_011889172.1:325950-337503 GCF_000151845.1 Pteropus vampyrus
GATTAATATTATTCAGTATAACCTAAGACTATTCTAAGCAAGGTAAGGAAAAAGACATTAATAGCCTCACACCAGTTCAGGTCATGCTTTGCCACCAAATAAATTTGGACTAAGCTTACAAAAATATGTTCCATTTTGCAAACTTTTTGATTTTGGATTTGCAGATGAAGAACTGAAGATGCTAAAACATAAATGACCCTACCTCTCAGAAATCGCACTTCTGGGTTACAGAGAAACTTGGACCTGGACACGAGAAGATAGACACAAGGACATTCTTGTGGAACAAGGACCAGCGACGTGGGTAACACCTGGGAGGTTGTTAGAAATTCAGAATCTGGGGCCTATTCCAGGCCACTGAATCATAATCTGCATTTTAACAAGATCCCCAGGTGATTCGTCTGCACAGTAAAGTTTGTGACTCTTATAACACTGTTTTTAATAGGAAAGAGATGGAAATAATCTAAACATCAATAAGAAAATAAACAAATTTGGTATATTCATTAAACAACAATTAAAGGAATGATCTAGATTTACACATGGCCATTATAATAAATCACAAAACTCAGGTGTGAATAAAGCTAGCTGTGGGCAGTTACATAAGTAAAATAACATTTAATTATCTAATTGGAATAGCATTATCTAAGCTATATTAACACATTAACAATACTGTATATTGCTTACAGGTTCACACACATAGGAATTGAATAAAAACGTCAAAGGAAGGCTACAATTCCATTTTATAATAGTGGAACTCCTCTGAAGAGTTTACACAAGTGCAATAAATACACCTCTATATATACATATATAAATAAACATTTGTATGTGTGTTTCACACAATCTGCAGCAAAGAAGTGCAAAGGTTAAAATAGGTTAAATCTGGGTAGTGCGTACATGTTCGTTATCTGAAACCATGTTATCCTCTATATATTTCTATATATTTGAAATAGTTCATAATAAAAACAAGAAAAATAAAATGCAAGTGGTAGAAAGTGAAAATGGTTCAGCTGCATCACTCAGGAAATTAATTCTGGAAATCAGTTGACTGGAAAATGATTTCCCCATGAAAACTCCTCAGTAAGAAGTAATAATCTAATCATCAACCAGCACTTAACATATGCTGACTATATATATCCCAGGCACTACTCTAAGCTCATTCCCTGCACATTCTCAGTTATCACCTTTCAGAAAATGGGGAAACTGAGGCAGAGAGGTCGCAGTGGAGCAAGTTGGCGACACGGCCCGGACTGCCTGGCTCAAAATCCACAGTGGGAGGGCGGCTCCTCGAGGTCTGGCCAGCCGACCGCGGCCCAGGCCCGCCAGGCTTGCCCCACTTACCGTGTAGAGCGTCAGGTCAACGTGTCGCCACAGCCACCGGTCGTCCACCAGCCTCTTCCAACGGTGACATACCCTAGGGAAGTGGACCCGCCGTTAGAACAAGTCCGACCCCGCCGGTACCGGATCCGCCTCTCCGGTGCGCCCCGCCCAGCCCCTCCCCACCGCCTCCGCCGGGCGAGGCCGCACCGGGAGAGGCGGATCCGGTCCCGGACCGGGAGGTAAGAGAAGATCTCCAACAGGACCGAGTCCGGCAGGTCAGCCAAGGTCGCCATGATCCCGTCGACACGCATTTCCACTTTTTGCTAGAGGAACTCTGGGACTCGCCCCGGGGGCGCCCCAGAGGGCGGGGGGAGTGGGAGCGCCGGCAGGGCGCGGGCCACGGCCGCGGGTACCGGGGGAGAGTTTCGGCTTTCCTTCCGCGGGAACGTGGTCGGGCCCCAGCGAGCCACCAGCCCGCGGTCCGGAGGAGGTGCGTAGGCCGGGGCATTGAACCAGGACTAAGCCGGGAAGGCGTGGCTGGGGCCGTGACGAGTCCGGGGGCGTGGCTAGGGGCGGGGATACGGCCCGCGCCGCTGTTGGGGGCGGGGCTGAGTGATGGCGACCTCGGGGGCGGGGCTGGGGCCAGGGCCACGCCTGCAGGGCGTGGCTGGGGAGGTGCCGAGGCCGGAGGCGGGGTGAGGGGCCTCGACAAGGACCGATTTCGAAATGCGTGGCTGGGGCCGTGACCAGGCCAGAGGGCAGGACCCGAACCAGTCTTGAAAGGCCGGGGCTGGGACCCAAGCAGAGCCAGGAAGACATTGCTGAGGTGGTGGTTGGGGCGGGACCACGAGCGGAGGACAGGGCAGAGAGTGAGGCTTCTACTTTTTAGTGCTTAATAACGCTTTGTGATGCGTATGCATGAGGATACACTTGTAGAAGTGAAATAACTTGCCAAAGGGCGTGTTGAATTTTTTGTTTTGATTAATAATGCCAAGTCGTTGACACTCTCACCAAATAGCATTCACTTTTTAAATAGCAATTCATACTGTCAGTGAAATTTATTGAAACATTCCAGTATTCATGAGTGTTTAAGCTGCTTCCAGATTTGTTACCACAAACAATATTGGAGCTAAGCATACTTTTATGTACCAAGGCAAACTTCTATTTACTAAACATCTGCTCTCATCCTGCAATGACTCTTTGAAGCCCCCAAAGCACCTTACCTCATCCCTAGTTCAGAATGTCTTATATACCCACTTTCCCTTTCTGTCTCTGAACCTCCTGTGCATGTGGGGGTCTTTGACTCTCCTGTATGTGAGGTTCCCACACATATGTATGTATTAAATTTGGTTATTTTCTCTTGCCAATCTGTCTCATGTCTATTTGATAATTAGCCGAAAGAACCGTGAAGGTAGAGGAAAGTTTCTTCTTCCCCCCATAGTACGTACGTACGTATGTATGTATGTATGTATGTGTGTGTGTATATGTATTATTTATATATATATACATATATACACCTCTAATGCCTTTATTTCTAAAGGATAAATAACCAAGAGACACTTTGATGGCTCAAAGGACACATGAAGTTTAATTTTGAATAGGTTTTGCTAAATCACACCCTCAAGAGCCTACAATAGCAGTAAACGTGTTATTAATAACATGTAAATGCACGAATTGGAGATGTAAAAACTGTTTTCAAAAGAAATGCAAAACTTAAGATGTATACATTAAATGTGTGAAATTTTTCCATATCAATTATATCTCAATAAAGCTAAAAAATATAGATCCGTATGCTCACACTTATCTATAAATAAAAACTAAAACATAATGGTTAACACATAATCAGATTAAGAGATAAGCCAGCAAATACCCAGATTGGTCTGTGTGTGAGCACACGCACCCTCTCAATCACTGCAGGTGGGCCATAATTGATGAAAACTCTTTGAAGGCGGTTTGGCAATATCAGATTGCAGCCTCTGTTAGACCCAATAATTCCGCTTCTAGGATCTCACACTGTCAAAAAGAATGAGGTATGTCTTCCTGTGCTGCTTGGGACAATGTATAGGATACTGTTCACTTTAAAAAACAAAGTATAGAGAACAGTTTATGTAGTTTGATCTCAATGGACACACACACACTCACACATATACACATATATCTCTCCAATAAAATGCATACACGATTTATTGTTTCACTTTATTCATAAATCCCTGTATAAAAACTGTCATTCCTTTCTGCCTTTGACATAATTTAAAATATTGTATGTTACTTAAAACCACGAGGTCCCTATTTCTATTGAAATGTATTATCTGGCTTTATCATTTTCTTGGGAGGTTCTGTATCACACATGTTTGAAAATGCAGAGACAATCCCTAGAAAATGGAACCTTTTAGGGGTAGTTGTTCCTGGGGAGGGGCTGCAGTCTGGAGGGTAAGCTGACTTTACGTGCTACTTATATACTTTCTTGCATCTTGAATTTTTACTGTGTGCAAGTATTATTTTTAAAAAAAACAAATTCCAAATGTTTATTAATAAATCAAACCTTTCATATTTTTCCTCGAACAAAAGCACAGAAAAAAAAAAATGCTTCCTTTTCGGGCAGCCATCTTTCAACGCTGGAAGGAACGATTAAAAGAACTGCACAGAGGTCAAGTTGCTTGCCAGGGCCACAAGCCCAGATCTTTGTGATGCCAGAACATGGGCCTCTACCACAATGCACTGTGGTCATGAATTCCTCTGCAAAACCCATGCCAGTCATGCAGCGACAACGCCTCCTGGGCTCCCAGCACTCGGGCTTCTCCTTCACAGCACCTGTCACACTGTATTGTAACAACCTCTTCAGTTTTCTTTACTCGTCTTCCTCCTCTGTCAAACTGAACTCTGGGGTGGCAGGTCAGCATTGGTCACTGCTGTATCTCCAAGGCCTGCTGACAGGCTGAGATGTTGGGGGAAGGGACCTCCTGAGCAACCCCTTCCTCCTCTCAGATTATTTCCCCACTGGTAAACCCTAGGTGGGAGGGGTGCCTTTAAGTTCAGCAGAACCCAGGTGTCCCTGCCCTCAGCATAGTTACAGGGGATTCCTAAGAACCATCGCCTGCCCCAACGCAAAGCTCCTTCCTCTGGGTCAGAAACCCAAGAAACAAAGGGTCAGAGAGGGCCTGCCCAGTTAGCTTGGGTCATGACCCAGAACTCTACCTCCGCTACAAACAGCAGATCTAACAACAGATCCTACTGCCACCCAGACAGGGGGATGGGGATGCCCTGGCTCCTGATGGGCAGTCACTGAGTCCCTTCATGGGAAGCCCCAAGTTAGAATTACCAGGGTGTGGGGAGGGGTCACTAGTATGAGGTGTCCTGTCTCCTGAGGCCCCTCCGCCTCTCACCTGAGTCCAGGGCAGCGAGTCTGTGCAGCATTGGCAATCTAGTTCTGTGACTTCCCATTGTTCCCCTATCCTCTCCTCAGGATGTCATACCCTGCAGTCCCCTCCCAAGATCCTCACCACTCCCCATGGAGTCCAAGGCCCCGGCAGCCCCAGACTTTATTTTTCTCCACTTTCAGCAGCACTCCCCACCCCTTTCCAATCTCCCCAAGCCCATAAATCAGCATCATGATCCTGTACTTACGCTATCTTTGAACTGAACACTGAGAAATTAGAACTTCTCTTTTAAAACAAAAACTAACATTTACTTCCCTCCCTCCCCGCCCCCCGCATTACAAAAGTAACATATGTTCATTGTAGATAATCTGGGAAAACACCAAAAAGCAACAAAGAGAAAAATGAGCCTCAGCAATTCCACCATCTGGTTGTAAGACCTTCAACACCTTCTGTGACTCACCCTTTCTATGTGAATGCAAAGATGCGCTCCTTTCAAACCTCCTCAGGCACATCAGTACCCTCAGCTCACCCTTGACCTTCCAACTTCTCTTCTTGTCTCATCTATTTTTCTGCACTCAGAGGTCTGTCAGGGGCTGGTTCAAGACCAATTCTTAGGGTGGGAATTGCTATCGATCACCTTTCCATAGATGAGGAAAATGAGAATCAGAGAGGGGAAGTGTCTTGCTTGAAACTATACAGCTTAATATTAAGGGGTAAGGTTGGGGTTTTGACTCATCTGTCTGGATCCAAAGCCTGTGTCTACAATCTGAATAGCTTTCCATTCAGATTCCCTGCCCTCTCAAGCCCACTCAGAGGGGAGGAATGGTGGGTCAAAGTTCTGAGGCAGGAAGGCTCCTGAGCCCAGCATTTGTGGTGGGACCTCTTGGCCAGCCCGACCAGGTTACCCAACATATATCCCTTCCACAGGATGGCCCCTCATGTCTTCCACCTAATCTCACATCCTAGTTTGAGAAAGTAGATTGGGCGAATCAGAAGTGCTGGCCCCTTTTCAGAGTGAATCCCTTTGGGCTCACCGTAAGGGAAATCCTGCCTGCTGAAAAGGAATAAAACAGTTACATTGGCAGCTGTTTGGTTACCCGTTAGCCCCCTAGCTGCAGTTAGAGGTTTCGCCGGGCTCAGGAACAAAAGGTTGCCCCTCTTCCCATTGTCCCCCGGTCCATGAGCACCGACTGCAAGTCTCCTCCTGCCCAGCCTCGGGACCCCAAAGCGGTGCCTAGGAACCCACAAGCCCACGCCAGGGCTCGGAACACAAAGAACGCGGCTGGGTGTCTACCGGCACCGGAGGGACCGGCGCCTTCGGCGGCGCGCTTCCGCTTCCGGTTCTCGGCGTCGACTCTGGCCGCGGCTCTGCTCTCCACCGAGGAGGTTGTGGCGTCGGTAGGTTCTAAGCGCTTCGAGGTGAGGGGGGCCAAGTGGAGCGGTCCGGAGCCGGGGAAAGCTGATGGGACCTGGCCATCTACGGTCCACCGGCCTGCGAGAGGCGGCTAGAAGCGGGGAGGCCTGGGGTCCGCTGTCTCCTCGGGGTGGGAGTGGGGGTGGGGGTGGGAAATGAACAAAAATCTCGGTAACCAGAGATCTTGGGGCCTGGGAGGCCCTTGACGTCCTGACTCCGCTGTCTCACAACCCCCACACTGTGTAGCTCCAGACAGAATGATCGAGGTTGTTTGCAACGACCGTCTGGGGAAGAAGGTCCGCGTGAAATGCAAGTATCCACCGGTGGCCGAGAGGCAGTGCTCCCCGTGCGGGTGTTTGGCCTGAGGCAACTCATTCTGTGTTGCGGGGTGATTTTAGTTGAACCTGGGACAAGGGGCGGATGGGGCCTTGGCAGAGTGCATTCAGCCCTGCAATGTCCTCTTCTGTGTTCTACCTTCCCGTTCCATTTTCCTTAACTCCACTGCGCCCAGCACCGATGACACCATCGGGGACCTTAAGAAGCTGATCGCAGCCCAAACTGGTACCCGTTGGAACAAGATTGTACTAAAGAAGTGGTGAGTGCAGTGGCACAGCTGGGGGCTGGACAGCACAGCACTAGGCCAGAAGGTTTGGGTTGGGGGAGTGCCTTGCTTAGAAAGGGCTTCCTCAGCTTGCCTCCAGGGTTTTTGTCTAAAAGGTTCTATCTCCTAGGTACACGATTTTTAAGGACCACGTTTCTCTGGGGGACTGTATCCTTTGTATGATTTGAGGAAGAGTGTACATACCGTGTCCTGATTCTCTTGGTTAAATACTGAGTCTGTCTGAGATGATGCACATAAGGTGTTTAACTTAGTATTTGGCACATGGTGAGCATTTAGAAAATGGGAGTCGTGATTATTTTGATGGAGGAGGAGGGTGGTTGGTGAAATATTTCGAGGCTTAGAAGACACTTTAAGGTCAAGATATCTATTACTCAGTTCCACCTAATGTGGACAGGAGGTCAGGGTGGAGTGAGATTCCGGCATGTCAGTTGTGCAAAAGGAGCATGAACTTTTTATTGTTTGGTGTCTCCAAATCAAAAGGACCCAGTCCAAGATGGCTTCCTCGGCCCCGGGGCTGAGCATTCAGCCCATCCTCACCCAGCTGTGAGAGATGAGAGGGGTGGGGATGGAGCCCACAATATTGATTCCTTAACACCTTTCCTTTTAGATGAAATCCACGATGGGATGAACCTGGAGCTTTATTACCAATAAAACAGAATTCCTTCCCCTGCCATGCCCTCCCTTCTCTCAGCGTCACCCTCCACACTGGTATAGATGCTTGTTTTTAAAAAGTCATGTTAATAAAAGCTTAGAAGCAGCTTCATCGTTGTCATCTTTGAGGGTTATGTAATGAGGGGAGTCGGTATCTGGTTGTCAATATACTCAGTACCCAGCTCAATAAGAGCCCAATATTGACTGGATTAGTGAGGAAAGAGTAAGCCAGTAGACTAGGAGCCTGTGTGGAAGTTCAGAGCTCGGGGACTTGCCATGAGTTAGGAATACTGGATTCAGACAAACTGTGGGTGGAATCCCAGCTCCAACACCAACAGTGACCCTGACCAAGTTCCTTAACCTCCCTAAGCTTCCACTTCCTTTTCTACAGTGGAACTGATTGTGTTTATTTCATTGTCACATTATGCAGTGTAGATGAGCTAAAACGTGGTTAAGCATCTACACTTCCATCATAGTGGACAGAGCAAGACAGTGTGGAATAGGCTGAATGTTGACTGACCATGAGTTGTGGGATTCGGGGAAGTCAGCTGCTGTGATTCTCAGTTTCCTTGAAAAAAGGGGTACCATGATGGCACTCACATCTCGGTGAGATAATGCAGTTAAAACAGCAGGATGTCAGGTCCACAGTGTTATTAGCTGTCTCCAGCCTCCTCCTCCCACGTGTGAGTAGACAGGACACCAAACACCCCATCTCTGTTCCCCTAGCCACAGATCCTGGGGTCAACCGTAGCCTTGTCCTTTCCCAGAGCCACATTCCAGAGCCCTTCTCAAGAGCTTCCCCCAGAACCTTGCACCATCCCTCCTTCGGGTTGCCCTGCCTTGTCCTCCTTACATAAACACATTCAAATCTAGCCCACTGCTTCCCAAGCTCCTCCCAGCCTTCTACCTTCCATTCACCATTCGGCTTCTTGGGAGGTGGACCTGCCAGCCACCTGGGATGCTGCTGGCCTGTAGCTCATTGAGAATAGTCTCTCTTTGGTCTCTGTTAGTCACCTCCCCACCTGCCCCTTGGCTCCCCTGTTGTCTCCAGGACTCTGTTTCCTCCCAACATGTCAGACATGAGTGTTTCCTGGTACCCTTGTTCTTCCTACACTTAGAGCTCAATCTGCCCCCCTTACCTGGCTGTTAAAAAACAAACCCAACAAAAATTTTTTAACAATACAGCAGCTTTGACAAGGCGATTCCTCATTTCAAATCAGCCTAGAAGAGTACATGCTAAAAGTAAAGCCCCTTTCCTCACCCCATTCTCTCTTCTGAGGTCAGGCCTTTTTCAGTGCATTTTTATAAACTTTAATTTTATTTTCAAAAGATGACTATGGTAATATCTGCTTGTACAATATCCAGATGTTTGGTTAAAAATTGTTTCGTATTAACACCACCCCTCCCGCTGGTGGCAATTAGTAGCAGTTTGCTTTTTTATGCTTTATTTTTGACATTTTTCCATATAAATTACATATCTCATTTTTTAATTAGTATTTTTATTGATTTTTATTTTTGTTTTTTACATCAAAGGACAGTATGGAGGGATTTTTGTGGTGATGGAACTGTTCAGTCTAGAACTGTGGTGGTGGATGCCGGAGTCTGCATTTGTCAACTGAGGATGTAGGAAGAAAGATGGCGTGCAGGCCATCAAATGAATTTGTCTGGATTACAAATGAATCACATGATGGCACTGAAGGGGGCGGGGAAGAGAGATGACCTAAGTAACTTTAGAAATAGTATTTTGACTGGATACTGGAAGGCTAAAGATGAAAAAAAAAGCATACACAAACATTGTATTGTACTTGGTAAATATGTTCCTCACAGGGATATGATTTAGCAATTCTGAAACTTGTACCAGTGTATACACACACACAGAGTTGAACAAATGGGTAAATATATTGTAGATATATTGCTATATGGTTAGAATGAACCCTGTGGGGCTGGATTAGAGTTGTACACATCAGAATGGACTCATGGTAAATTTTATTTACTGTGTATACAGATACATGCAGATATGTGTGTATACATGCATATATTTCCTTGTTTTATCCACTTAGCAGGACCAGATGCAGTGACACCCCAGTAGTAATGAACACACCCAGCTCCCAGTTCTTGGTTTCTAAATAACATTCTCCAATAAAAAGAACTAGGGCTCCTTGGAGAAGTGGTTCCAGAGCTAGGGCAGATTCCAAGCTGAGCATGGAGAATCTTGTGATGTCAGGAAGTAGGACGTGCTCAAATAAAAAGGAGAGAAGCATGTTGCAAGGGCACCGAAGCCAACCTATGAAAGAGCTCCCAGTAGCCAAATTTGGAACAACTTGAGCAACGAAATGATGACAGTATTGGATTATAATCCAAAGAATAAAATAAATATTCTTAAACTCATGCTCATATCAATAACAATATGTAAATAAATGGGAAAGGGACAACTCTTCATTACAAAAGAATTTTAATAAATGTAGAAGAGGGAAATAAGAAATCACCTACCATTTACACACATAGAAATAATTACTGTAGGCAAGACGCACTGATAGATGCTAAAATTGGTGAGTGAAAACTTAAGCAGAAGTAGGATATTTGCACAGTCTCAAAGTATCTCCTCAAAAGTATTTCTTATGCTCCCCTTCCTTTTTCTGCCATCTTGGAGCCTGTGGAGTCCTGCTGAGAACAGGACTTCTAAAACAACAAATATGTCTGGAAGGCTGTGGTCCAAGGCCATTTTTGCTGGCTATAAACGGGGTCTCCGGAACCAGAGGGAGCACACAGCTCTTCTTAAAATTGAAAGCGTTTATGCTCGAGATGAGACTGAGTTATCTAGGCAAGGAATGTGCTTATGTGTACAAGGCAAAGATCAACACAGTGACTCCTGGTGGCAAACTGAACAAAACCAGAGTTATCTGGGGGAAGGTGACTCACGCTCATGGAAACAGTGACAGGGTTTATGCCAAATTCCGAAGCAACCTTCCAGCTAAGGCCATTAGACACAATCTGTGTAATGCGGTAAGCCTCAAGGATTTAAACTTATTGAAAGTAAATAAAGTGGATTTATTCTTTTTAAAAAAAGTATTCATTGCAGTAGTAAGTTTAGAAACTGCTTTAACCAAGTGATTGAAGATAATATTGCAAGTATGGTAAACAACCTCTAAGATGGCCCCTAATGATCTCCTCGTCCTGGTATCCATACCCTTCTGTGATCCCTTCCTCTTAAGTATAGGTTGGAACTAGCTTCTAACAAATAGAACATAGCAAAAGTGGTAGAATATCACTTCTGAGATGAGGTTGTAAAGAGACTGGCTTCTGTTTTGCTTGCTCACTGGTCATTGATGAAAGCTGCCATATTTTGAGCTGCCTTTTGGAAAGGCCCCAGCCAATAGCCGGTGAGGAACTGTGGTCTTCAGTTCAACATCCTGTTAGCAACCACATAAGCAAGCTTGGAAGCAGACCCTGCCCCTGTCAAACCTTCAGATTAGACCACAGCCACCCCTACTGATAGCAGCTAAATAAACTGTGCCTGGATTCCTGACCCATAGAAACTGTGAGACAATAATAATCCACTAAGTTGTGGGGTTATTTGTGATGCAGGAATAGATACCTTAATACAACCAGGAGTACATAGCAACATGATAACCTGGTATGATGCACCGAGAAGGGCACATCATCTCTGGTATCCCTGCCCATAATGCATAACCTCACCAAATCACGAGAAAATACCCAACAAACCCCATCATGACAAAACATCAGAATGAGGGGCCATTCTACTCCTCAAAAGTATCAAGGTCGTGCAAGACAAGGAAAGACCTAAAAATTGTTACATATTAGAGGAAACTGAGGAAACGTGACAATGTGGATTCAAGTCTAGTTAATAGTATTGTACCAATGTTGATTTCTTAGTTTTGACAATTATTCTAAGGCAGAGTTTCTCAGTTTTGGTACTGTTGGCATTTGGGGCTGGATAATTTGTTGTAGGGGTTGTGCATTGTAGGATGTTTAGCAGCATCCTTGGCCTTTGCCCACTAAATGCCAGCGGCATTTCCCTCTCCCCATTTGTGATAACCCAAAAATGTCTTAAGACATTGCCAGATGTCCCCTGGGGAACAGAATCGCCCCTGGTTGAGAACATCTGTTAGTTTGTTTCATGAAACGTCTGTTGAAATTTCTTGCCCATTTAAAAA
>NW_011889172.1:338798-368413 GCF_000151845.1 Pteropus vampyrus
CTCTGTCCCCATCTGAGTGGCAATGCGAACACCCACCAGTCACCAGGATGGAAACGAGCCAGCTTGAGAAGGAATAAGTGAAGAAAGTAGGTTCGAAGTAAGTAGATTCCAAATTAATGGAAGGTGTTTGGGTCAGTGGCATAGGGAAAAGGTTAGCCTTGCACACAAAAAGGGGTGGATTACATTTGGACATCTGGAGGAACGAGGTGGGAAGAGGGAGGATGGAGGAGCCAAATTAAGGTTTCTGGTTTTTAGTTGCTCGTCACCAAGGCAACTGCGTTGCTATGGCAACAGCAAAGGCGGTGCCTCATCTCTCAAGTACCTCCTCTGTTGCCGTTACCTCCACACCAGCCAGACACTTCCGTATAGGGGCTTGCGGCCCGCCGGAAACGGGTTAGGAAGACGGGAATTGTCGCTTTTGTAGCCAATCGGGTGGGCTCTGTGGCGAAGGACGCAAAGGAGAGGTTGGGACTTCTTTGAACCGCGCCAAAGGGCGTTGAGAAGGCGGGCGTGTATCCCTTCCCCACCACTTATGGGCCGAAGGGAGGAAAGGGGCGGGGCCGGGTGAGGCTGGTCAGGGGCGGGACTCAGGTGTAAAGGCTGGGAGGTTCCGCCCACCATCGCTTCTGCCCAATAGAAAGCCAGAAATTCAGTCTGGACAGTTGGGGTTCCCAATGAGCGTTGCCGCCAGGCCCCGGTGCAAGGCGCGCCCAGCCAATTGGCAGCGGCGGGCGGGCGGCATAGGCGGTGCGGTGGAGGCGGAGCGGACGCTGCGGCAGGAGGGAAGATGGCGGACGAGGAGAAGCTGCCACCCGGCTGGGAGAAGCGCATGAGCCGCAGCTCAGGTGCCGCGGGGATCGGGGCTGGGGCGGGGCCGCGCGGGCCTGTGGAAGCAAGGCTCGAGCTCGCCTCTCGGGCGCAGCGCCGCTGCCCGATATGTACGGGGTCTTGGCTCCCTCGCGTTGTCCCGGGTAACGGCCTCGGCCCGCCCTATTGAGGCTTGAGCCTTTGGAGCCAGGAAGCCGGAGGAAACTGAGGCGGGGACAAGATCAGGGAGGCCCAGCGCGCTGTGGGGTTGGGGGGGTGAGGGGCTCGTGATCCTGTGGCCCTCCTCCAGGCGATGGCCCTGGCCCTGCTGATCAGGCTGACACCTTTCGGCGCAGTGCACCTGACGTCACGGGGAGACGTCTCTACACCCCGCTGGGCCTGTGAGGCACCCCTGGGAGAGAACACCCCAA
Organism: Pteropus vampyrus; assembly: GCF_000151845.1. Taxonomy (NCBI): domain Eukaryota; kingdom Metazoa; phylum Chordata; class Mammalia; order Chiroptera; family Pteropodidae; genus Pteropus; species Pteropus vampyrus. Next base: position 340,037 of record NW_011889172.1, read on the forward strand.
ACTCATGCTCAGGGCGTGGCCCCAGGATGTTGCCCGGCCGCGGATCCACAACCTACTCTTGCTAACACGCCCTCCACCCATCCACACTTAATACTGAGCCTATGGTGATATTCTGAGGACGGTCCCTGTGCTTGGGCCCGATTTCAGCCTTAACAATAATAATGTCAACAGTAGGGTACTTTTATCAGCATCAAGCATCGTGCCAGGCGTTTTAAGTGTCTTCTCTCTTTGGCTACAGCTTTGGGAGGTCGGTATCCCTTATCCTCATTTTGCAGGTGAGGAAACCGAGGCTAGAAAATTTAAGGAACTCGCCCAAGATCATTCATTTCACGAATTGGGGCTGAGGGTTAGTTTAGACCAGTTAGTTTGACTCCAGAGTTCCCTGCAGTTGTCACTGCGTACTGGAAGCAGGTCCTGCATCTCACTCCACTGCCTCCATTGCCCATAGTAATCATAGTCGCAGTAATAATTCTCATTTATTGAACTCCAGGTACTCTAGTAAGTTCTTTGCCTCCATCATCATCGACTCTCCACATTAACCCAGTGAAGTTTGGTGTCCTTATCTCTCACTTCACCACTTTTCAGATGAGAAAACTGAAATTCAGGTAGATAGAGCCCATTGCCAAGGTTTTAAAGGCCATCAGTGGCTCAGCTCTCTCCCCGCGTTCCTGCCTTGGCCTGACCTGCAAGCACAAACCTGATGCTCTGCCCAACCGTAGGCCCCCACTCCTGCCATTTCTGCTCTGCTCAATTCTGACAGTCCTTCTCAGGGGTGACATTCACCCTTCACAGTGCTGGGCACTAGTCCTCCATGTAACCCAAGCAGACTCTAGGCCTCTGAAATGATGCCCCGTCTCTGCTGGGTCCCATGTCAAGCTTCTTGTGTGCCCTCTTCACTCCATGCACCTCAGTTCCTGAATAATGTCTGTCCCCAGTGTACTGGCCCCTCATTGTGCAGCACAGTATATTGTAGGCGAGAAGAGCAGAGCTTTGGTGTCTGACAATTCCTGCTTCCCTCTATAATGTGCCTGAAGCACAGTAAAACATTCAGGAAACGTTACCTAGTTTTGTTATCTATAAAATGGGCTTTACAGATGTGAACTCATTCTGTCCTTACAGCAACTCAATAGGCAGTCAGAGCCAAATCTGAATAGGTGATCTTGCTGCCGAGTGCATGCTTTGAACTACTCCATCTCCTTGCCCCTTGGCTTCCTCTCTGTTGTCACCCCGGGTTATCTAAAGTTATCACTGACTGATGTTATCAGGTCTTACTTGCTGGCACCTAGAATGTTAGCCCTCTAAGGTCCTGTGACACGTCGTAGACACAGTGGATTTGCTGAATGATGGCATCTCAAAGGCCAGTTGCTTATCCTGGACTCAGGGTGATGTCCTGTGAGCAGGTCCCAACTGAATTCCCACCTCCTCTCCCTCCAGGCCGGGTGTACTACTTCAATCACATCACTAATGCCAGCCAGTGGGAGCGACCAAGTGGCAACAGCAGTGGCAGCGGCAAAAATGGACAGGGGGAACCCACCAGGGTCCGCTGCTCACACCTGCTGGTCAAGCACAGCCAGTCACGGAGGCCTTCATCCTGGAGGCAGGAGAAGATCACCCGGACCAAGGAGGAGGCCTTGGAGCTGATCAACAGTGAGCAGGACTAGAGATAGGGTCCAGGGGTGGGGGGGGACCTCTCCCCCAGGGGCCAGAGCGGGCCTCGTAGAAATCGCACCACACCCTCCACCCCAGCTTGCTCAGCTGTCAGGTGTGGCAGTGACCAACACAGAAATGCCTGTACATGACGTGAGCCTGGCCCACACAGCCACCTTTCCTTTTTCTTGCCAACAGTAGGAGTGGGAAGATTCAGGCTTGGGGGCTGGCAGACCCAGGTTAAGATGGTAGCTATGCCCCTGTAAGCTCCATGACCTTGGGGGACTCAAATCACCTCCCCGAGACTCAATTTTCACCTCTAGAAAATGGGCTTTGTCATATACCTGCCTCTGAGGGCTGTTGTGAGAATTCAGTGGGAGACAGTGCGTGACACATAACAGGCCTTCAGTCAGTGGCAGCTGTTGTTGATAATATCATCAAGCAGGGTTCTGCGGCATATGTGGGTGGGTCTGAAGGGAAGGAGTTTGGAAAGGTAGCACAGAACTAGCCAGCAGTTTATCAGTTAATTTTGCCCCGAGAAAGGCTGTTCCTTGCTCTGTTCTCTGTTTTTTCCACAGTCTAGGGTAGTGGTTTGTAAACTTTTTCTTAAAAGGCCAGATGGTAAATATTTTAGTTTTTGCGGGCCATACAGTCTCTGTCAGCTCTGTTTTGTAGCATGATAGCAGCCATAGACAATATGTAAACAAATGGGCATGGCTGTGTGCCAATAAAACTTCATTTACAAAAACAGCAGGCTTTGGCCCATGGGCCATAGTCAGCAGAACCCTGGTCTGGAGCTGTCCACTATTGCTGCCACTACCTACATGTGGCTATGTCCATTTAAATTAATCAAAAGTAACATTAAAGATCGGTTCTTCAGTTGCACTGGCCACACTGCATGCAGTAGCCACATGTGGCTATTGGCTCCGTCTCAGGCAGTGGAGATATGAAACATTTATGTCCTTACAAGAAGTTCCGTTGGACAGTACCAGTTTGGATCTCACATGTGGTTTCATCATCTACTCAGCCTCTCCTGTCAGAGACGCCCGACCCCTCCCTGGCTGCTGCTGCACCACATAGCCAGTCCCTCACCCACACCCAGATAGCCTGAGTTCCCATCCAGCTCTGCGAGGTCCTGGCTGTGTGACCTCAAGCAAATTACTTAACATCTTTGAGCTTCAATCTCTTTCACCTATAAAATTGGTATTATGATAATAGGATCCACTTCATAGAGTAGTTGTGAGGACTTGACCTAATGTAGTAAAGCATGAATTACAGCACCCAGCATCTAGTAAATGTTCTGTAATTGCTAACAGGTGTTGTTATTGTTCTTATTAGCACAGGCCTCACAAAGAGTGCCCACTCCATCAGTATTGGCTGTCGTTTGACTGTCACAACACTTGGTCCAGTACTTGGTCTGTAGGATATTGCTTACACCTCCCCCCCATATGGTGTCTGGCATGGTAGATGGTACCTGTTAGCCCCATACCTCATAGCATTGTAGAGGAGAGCAGCCAAGTTCTTGTCCTTGAAAGCAGTTGGAAGAGCTCACCTCCTGAGCTCCGCGAGGGCAGGGACTGGATCTGTCTCTTTTCCCCACTACGTTCCCACCACCCAGCACAAGCTGGCCCATGTTAGCACTCACAGCATTGTTTCATGAACCAGCAGGAAGCAAGGAGTCCTGGCAGAGGAAATGACAGAAATAAAGGCCCAGGGGCCAGGCTGTGGCCAGGACTCAGGGGAAGGACTGTGCAGAGGACTGAAGAGAGACCAGACCTTCCAAGCGTAGGTTCTGGCCAGGTAGAGGAGGGCCCAGAGTGAGGCAGAGTTTGGGGCCTTTCCTGGAGGCAGCAGGAAACCCATGGCCATGTGTGACAGGGAGAAGGGCACTGTGGTGCTGTGCTTTCAGAAAAGAGCTATGGCTGGAGGGCGAAGGGCCAGGGAAGCCAGAAGTCCCAGAGCCCAGCCAACTATGAGCAGTGAGGGAATAAGGAGGAAGTGGGTGGAGAAATCCTGGAAAGAATCTCGAGATGACTTTTTGGGTCCTCTCAGCCCAAGTGGTCCCTGTTCTGAGGCTTCTGGACCACATGAGAGTGAGCAAGAGGTAACAGGCATTCAAGATTGAGTGGCAGGAGGTGCCACCACTGGTAGAGGGGACTCAGGAAGAGGTTGGGGAGGGACTCACTAAATCTGAGGGGCCCGAAGAAGAGATGTTGGGGAGGGCATGGGTTCAGCAGAGTAGCCAGGCCCGAGACAGCAACCATTGGGACAATCTTGGCAAGAGATGGCAGGAGGCTAAGGCAGGTGGGCACAGTGAGATCTCAGTGTGGCTTGGAAGGAAAGCTCTCCGGCTGTGGGGACTGCCTGGGCGTGGCAGGTGAGGGTGCCTCCCCTGTTTCTAGGACAGGTGTATGTCTGATGGGGCTGACATTGTGGTGGGGGCCTAAGAGTTCTGAGGTCAGTTTGGGTCTTGGGGAGGGTCACCTAGGTGAGGCGGGGATGGGGGGGTGAGTGCACCTAGTAAGCAGCTGGGCCCTGGGGCCTAACTTTAAGCAGATGCAGACAGAGCTGTTAGCAGGGATAGGGCACACTCACCTGTGCTGGAGCGCCTGGTGGAAATTGTGGGAAGAATTGCAGCTAGAGGCATTGTGACTTGAATTTGGGGAGGGTGGTGCAGATTCTAGAGGGATTTAGGAGGCAGAATCTGGAGGACAGGGTGATGGAATAAATGGGCAGGGGTGGGGTAAGGTCAGAACCAGTGCGGCCTGCCCTTGAGTCACACAGAGATGGATCCTGGTGCCAGCTGTGTGGCCTCAAGCAAGTGTCTTCGTTCTCAGAACATCAGTTTCCTTTAATGTAAAATGGGGACAAGGTAGCCATGAAGATCCAGGATGTGCTCAGCAGAGCAGTCGGCTCAGTGTCTGGTGCTCACTGTCTGCATGGTGGAGCCTTGACCTCAGTCATTCAGGCGAGTGTCGTGGGGGACCCAAGGTCAGGACAAGGCCTCCACTCACTGGCAGCCTCTGCTGTTTCCCTGGGACCCATGGGAAGCGCTTTGGGCAGGAACATAGGAGGCCAGCAGGCACAGCATGCAAACCCTCTGATGACCTTGAGTAGTGACCTCCCTCTCTGGGCCTCAGTATCCTGAGACAAGGCTGGGGCAGGCCTTCTTGGGGGTTTTTAGGAGGGAGCAGCAATGTGCAGCCATGTTGCCATGTCAGCGAGCTTTGGGGGTTTGGGCTTCCTTTTCTCTCCCATAAAAGTGGATGTTCCCCCTGTCATGGGCTTGTTCCAGGCGATCAGGAGATCAGCATCTGGGCAGCACACTCTAGCTGGCAGCCTGGGCAGGAGTCTTATCAGTATCCATTTAGAGCCAGTGCTCCCTCTTGCCCTGAGTGGTAGACTGCCTGCAGCGAGAACCAGCAGGTCCGAGTTTTCTGCTGAGGCTTGTTTTCAGTGTCGGCTACTCTGCAGCTGCTGGGTTGCGGCCAGGGGCTGTCAGGGATCCGAGGACCAGCTGCCTTTCATTGCTGGTATCCTTATCTAAGGAGGTCAGGCCATAGAGAAGCCCTTTCACCTGCTCCCTATCCCTTTGCCCCCATGTGCCCAGAGCCTGAGGGTCCCAGGGAGGCCCTAGTGTGAGCAGCAGCCCCCCTACACATACCTGCACCCAGGGTCTGAGGGTCAGCCCCCCTACACATACCTGCACCCAGTGAGCACAGATTGGTGACTCCCAGCCTGCTGGCTTCAGGCTGGGTCTCTGGTCTGTCTGGGCCCCTCCTGCTGGATCTTGGGTCTTCTGGGATAGCAGAACTAAGCCTGTTACCTCTTTTCCTGTCCAGGACCCTTCCCTATTTTGTCTCCAAACCGTTTTAGGGTCAGAGACCACCCCATTTGTTCACTCACTTTTCCATAAGTAATGGTGCCATATTAGCTCAGGCAGCTGCAACAATACTAGAGACTAGAGCTTAGCCAGCACATTTATTTCTGACAGTTTTGGAGGCTGGAAATCTGAGATTAAAGTTCTGACCGATTCAATTTCTGATGAGGGCTCCCTTCCTGGCTTGTAGACAGCTGCCTTCTGCGGTGTCATCACATGGCCTTTCCATGTGTGGGGGGGCGGGGGGAGAGAGATAGAGCTCTCTGGTATCTCTTATAAGGACATTAATCCTATTGGATCAAGACCCCACCCCTATGACCTCATTTAACCTTAATTTTGTAAAGGCCCATCTCCAAATATAGTCACATTGGAGGTTCAAGGCTTCATACATATGAGTTTGGGGCACACGATTCATATGGGGACTGACAGCTAGTAACAGTTGAAGACTTGCTCTGGGCCAGGCCCTTGCTCTAGCAGTAACTCGTTCACTCCTCACAATAGCCATCTAAGGTGGGAGCTGCTGATTAGCCCATTTTACAGGCCAGGCGAGGGAAGCTCTAAGAGGAAACGTCACCCACCAGGCTCACGGAGCTCAGGAGCAGTAAAGCTGGGATCTAAACACAGCAGTTGAGATCCAGAGTCCACCCTTCTCAGCCTCGGGGATATGCTGTGACCTGCCAGCAGAGGCGGATGCTGTTTTGTTGCGCATCCTGCGTCGGGCTCCTGAACTCCCCGAGGCAGGTGGACAGTGCCTGCTCCAGACTGGGAGCAGCTTGAAGGGCCCGCTCAGGTCTGCCCAGCTCTCACCCACTACCCAGCCAGAGCCCTATTATGTGAGGGTTGGGTGGGCGCTGTCTTGGTGACTGGTTATTGACGCAGTCAGGCAAGGCCAGAGGGGTCTGGTTTGCACCTCCTTTCTTGTGTCTACTTTAGCATTGGGCTTGAGGTTCACAGGAAAAAGATATGAGGTTCCAGCATATCTGCCTACATAGTCCAGCGGTGGATCCCTCTCTCTCCTTCCCTGTGGCCTGTTTTTGTTTAATTTATTCATGAATCCCTTCAGTATTAGTGAACACCTCTTCTGTGTACAGTCCCTGGTGCTGGGACACAGGAGAGCAGGCTGACCCGGCCCCTGTCCTCCCAGTATGAACTGGGTGACGTCGGCACAAACAGGACAGTGGTAAATGCAGGAGGCACCTCACACAGTGGGGGCTTAGGGAACCTTCCCCAGGGAGAGCAGAAGTCAGCAGGCGAGCTTCGGGGGGGAAGATACCTAATCACAAGTTGCATTTGGATGCCATCAAGGTGGCAGATGGTTGGGGGTGAGGGGAGCAGAGGAGCAGGGCAGGACTGGGAGAGAGATGGGGCGAGGGTGAAAGATTGAGCTGAGGGGACACAGGTCTGAAGGTTCCCTTGCATTTTGGCTTGTGGACACGACCAGACCCCTGAAGGTCAGCCTCTAGAAAGATGGATTCAGGAGGGAAGCATTTTTTAAAGTATCATTTCAGGCTCCATCCAAGCAGAATGTTTCTGAGAGAGCTGGCTGGTTAGAGGAAGATTTGGGTGTTATGAACTGTGGTTTGTGTTGGGAGGGGCTGATATCTGACTTTTAGGCTGATAGCGCTTGCACACATACGCACTGCGTGTGCTCTTTGACCATGCCATCTAGTCCCAGGGGTCCCTGTGGCCATGACCAGGTGCTGGAGGATGAGGCCAGCTGGTCTTTGTAGTGGGCTGAGGGCCGGGCAGGCCTGGCTTTACATGCTGTGCACATGTGGACAGTTGTGAGCAGTTACACCGGAAGGGAGTGGAGCATTGTGTGGTCAGGATTCCTGGACTGGCAAATGGAGGTCCAGGACAGAAGAGGGATGGGGAGGAACCTCGGTGCTACGTGGGCGAAGGTGAGGAGATACCAGAAGTCCAGGGAGAGGAGGAGGAGGGTTATCCTAGTGACATCCGGTTCAGATCGGCATCACCTATGGATGCATCTGGCACAGGGGGACCACCTAGCAGTTCTAGGAGGGTGTCCCGACCACACCAAGGCATCCCAGGCAAAAGCCGCCGCATCGTGCAGGCCATAGCGGTGGGGCTTGTGTCGCATCGGCAAGCCCGTCTGACCATGCAGCACATCATGATGGCAGCCAGACCAGACTGGGATATGCCAGCAAAGACCAGAGATGGGAATATCAAAGAGAAGGAGATGCATCCTCATCTTGGGACATGCGGCCCACGTGGAAGGGAGAATAATGATAGCAGGTGACATTTGTCAACGTGTCACTGCTGGGCACTCTGCTTCATGTCACTGCGGCCTGCTGCAAATAACTAACGATTCAGGCTCAGAGGCAAAGAGATGGTTAGGACAGGACAAGAGTGACAGGGTGATGAGGACAGCTGTGGGAGAATCAAGCAGATCAGATACCAGGGCACTACAGTTGCTGCTGTGATGTGCAGCGAGATGGGGTGATAAGCATACAGTCATGGTCGTGCCAATTTAATTTCAGTACTAGGCAAATGGGTGTCAGTGACCCTGAGGTCAAACCAGGAGTCTGACGCCAACGGGCCCGTCGAAGTTTGCAGCAGCCCAGTGTCAGGCAGATGGCCCCAGCTGGGTATCTGGGCGTCAGAGCACCAGGTGCGTTAATGAGCAGTGTCTCTGCAGTGCTCAGACAGGCACCAACATTATTTAAGTCAGACAGCAGTGAGCGGAAGTGTCATGGTATGCAGGAACCCCCTGGCCATTGTGACAGAGTGACCATCCCATCAATGTGGGCTGGTGCCCCATCACTAAGCCGGGTGAGTGTGTGGTCCCGGAGACCCCCAGGGATGTCAGGGAGAATGCCCCCTGGAGAGTAGCTGTCAGGAAGGCATGTGGGCCCAGCGTGAGTGGAGGTCCGGGGCCCGATGACCTGGGAGCCTTCCTGGTGGCTGTGCCTGTGGGTACAGGGAGGAGACTGGCAGGACTGGGGCATTTGGGGAGGAAAGGATGGGTTCTGGCTCCAAGGGCCCCTGCCTGAACTCAGAAGAGCAGCTGGTGGCTGCTCCCCACCCCTCGCACATAAGGTCCCCTGTGCTCTCTGCTCCCCAGTCACACACATGCTCGGCGCTGCCCCCTGGCGCCCTCTGCTGGGAGCCTTTTCCTCAGTCATCCTTTTCCTGTCAGCCCTGACCCCTGACCTCCCTTTCCCTCCAGGAAATCTGTACTCAGTGGGGACAGTTTGAGCCACATAGAGGGTGAATCTGGTGCACTGCCAACACACCCTGTTGGGGCAGCTGGGAGAAGAGCCATGTCAACTCCTCTGGGGCCATAGTCCATGGGAATGATGTGTTCCTGTCGGGGGTCCTTCCACGAGGCCCCAGTGAGCAACTGGGCCTTCTTCCGGCTTCCTACAGGTGGGACAGTGGAGGCCCAAGGGCTGAGGACACGGCCAGTTCCTATGGCAGAACTGGGCTCATGCCCTGGCCTCCTGCTTTTCTCCTAGAAGTTTCTAGAAAGCTTTCCCACTACTGCCCTGGGGGCTCCTAGAGGGCCCTAGGTCTCAGTGTCCCTGTTCATCCATCCTGTTCACTTATTGCTACCCTCCCCAGTGGGGCCTGCAGGTAAACTTCCTCTCAGAAAGTGTGTGTGGGAGGAGGGCATGCTAAGTTCATGTTATTTTCGTCTGCAGTGGGAGAGAGTGACAAAGGGAGCAGAGGTGTAGGAACAGGGTGTGAGACCAGCATGGCTGTTGATGTCACTGCAGGGTCACAGTGCACACGTGTGTGGAAGGCACCACTTCATGGACATCTGTGGTTCCTACTGTGACTATGCAAATTGCGGGGAGAAGGCGTTTGTGGATATGTGTTAGTTAGCACATGGGGGTGGCAAGTGTTCATGTGTGCAAGTGTGCGTGCACGCATGTACGCGGGGAGTGGGAGTGGCATGGTTCCTTTCTGAGTGACATGTCACCTTCCGTCTGGAGCCCTCTGCCTTGTCCTGCCCCTGACATGGAGGTCTCCTGTGTGCCTTGTGTCATGTGTGTCCCCAGGTTACATCCAGAAGATCAAGTCTGGAGAGGAGGATTTTGAATCTCTGGCTTCACAGTTCAGCGACTGCAGCTCGGCCAAGGCCAGGGGAGACCTGGGTGCCTTCAGCAGAGGTGTGCAAGTCATGGGCACCGCCAAGGCCTGGGGGGCCCTCTAGCCCACCAGTCAGGAGGGGCTTGGTGGGCTGGTCCCTGCCACAGGGGCCTTCAGGGCCCAGCAGATGGCAGTATAGTCCCTCTCTCTGGTTTCAGAGGCTGCCTTGCTGGTGGGGGGCGGGGGTGACTGCGGAGCTTTCTGTTGTCATTCCCTCCTGGGGTGAGGAGTCAGTCTGTTTTTCTCTGCACAGTTGTCCCCATCACAGGCCCACCAAACTGCCAGTTGCCTCTCTTCCTTTTGTGGGTATAAGGCAGGGGCCCCTGAGAGCCCCAGAATCCTCCCTCCCACCCTCAGAGGTGGGGAACCAGGTGTGATGGGAGGAAGGGTTGGATCAGCAGCCCTGAGTTTAGGCCTGTCTGGCTGGGACAGTGGGAAGGGAGGAGCAGAGGGGACCAGGCCTCTACCTCCCCCACCTCCTTTTTGTCCTTTCCCCCCCCCCATCCCTGAGATCCCAGGATACAATGAGGGGCGTGGGGGAACCAGCAAGGAGCTGCCACCTACTCCAGGAGGCAGACAGGACAAATGATGTGGCGGGGGCTGGGAACTGGGCCCAGGGAGACGAGTTCATCACTAAAATGCGTCTCTAAGCACACAATAGCGACAGCAGTTCTGCCTGCCATCCCTCATGCTGTCCTCAGGCTTCCTGGGGCCTCCTTAATGTCCCTGCCACCCCCAGCTGGGCCACTCAGCACTGTGACAGGGCCATAAAGTGCATGACAGACGAGTGTGAGGCTGGGTGCAGGTAGGAGCCCCATCTGGCCGCCCTGTCCTGACCTGCGGCTGGTCTTGACCCCGTACACCGTCCTTCACACTTCCCCAGGTCAGATGCAGAAGCCGTTTGAAGAGGCCTCCTTTGCGCTGCGGACAGGGGAGATGAGCGGGCCCGTGTTCACAGATTCCGGCATCCACATCATCCTGCGCACGGAGTGAGGGGGCAGGCGGCCCTGGCCTGGCCCGCAGTGGAGCGGGGTGGGCTGGGGTGGCTGGGCCCAAAGACCCCGCTTCCCGCCGCCAGCTGGCCCATGACTTCACACAGTATTTATTGTTCCCAAAATGGCTGGGAGACGGGCTCTGTGCCATTCAGGGCTCCCTGTTTGCCCCAGGCCGGGGCTGACCCCACCAGATTCCCCTCTTCTTTAGGAACTGACTTCAGAAGGGCAGTGGATTGGAGAGGCTCCCAGAGCTCCCAGACCCAGGGGGTGGGGGTGACCTGTCCCAAAGGGAAGGCCTAGTTAGCTGAGCTGCTCCCTGTCCCCCCCAGGTCCAAGACGGGACAGGAGGGCCTTACGTTGTTTCCAGTTATGCCATGTTCCTCTATTCAGTTGCAAAAAGCAAATGCTCCATGTGGGGCCCAGGCTGCTACTACCCGGGGCCCGCTGAGCAGCAGTGCAGCCCCGCCCCCCATTAAACCTGGAACCACTGCTCTGCTCTCCTGTGTCTCATTTCCTCCCTGCCAAGGGGAGGGGCGCAGTCGGGGTGCAGTTTTCTCCCCCCATCTCCAGTGTCCCAGTGTCCAGGCTGTGTTTGCTCCCTAAGGAGCCTCTTCTCATCCTGAGCCTGGGGTGTCCTCCAGACTCCAGGGAAGCAGGGCACTGTGTGGCATCATCGGTCCTCAAACTTCGGTGGTGAAGAATGTTCTTGGAATGCAAAGGCCCTGCCCTGACCTTATGCTCTGGATTCGGTGGGTCGGGCAGAGCTTGGGTGTGCACGGATCCCTGGAGAGCCAAATTTAAGGCCCTCTGCCCCGGAGGCCTTGCACACCCTCCGACATGGGCCACCGCAGTTGGAACATTACACCTGCTCCCTGATCCCTTCTCCCCTGTCACACCATAGCTCTTTTGGCAGGTTGTGCCTGCGCCCTGCCACCTCCGCGGATGCCGTTACCATGGCAGCAGGGGGCAGCTGAGAGGAGAGGGGACTGCTGCCCAGCACATCTGCAATAAGGGATCCTGCCCAGCCCTCAGGCAGGGAGACTCTGCCAGCACATGAAGCAGAGGGCGTCCCTGTGGCAGATGGGGGGACATAGTGGGCTCTGCTTTTATGGTGAGAGGGACACCTGCCAGGGTAGGGATCCTCACAGCTGCCAGGGTCTGGGCTGGGGGCTCAGAGTTCGTTTTGGGGGTTTATGAGTCTATTAGAGGTGGTTATGTCCATTCTGCCCCCCGTTTCTTAATGGGGACCAGCTCGCATTATGGGGATGGCAGGCTAGCAGGGCTTGGGGACCTGAGCAAAATAAAGCCTTATGTGGCTTAACCCCAAGAGAGGCCCCCAGGGCCAAGTCTCTAATAAAGGCCTGAGTCTCATAAACAGCCACCTGGGCCTATTCCCACCTGGCGGGTTTCCGTACTCTGCCAGCCACCTGCTGGGCACTTGTCATTAGGAGGATTTAATGAATTTCCTCGGCTCTGGCAGGCTGGGGCGAGCTGGCTAGTGGCTGCACCTCTAGGTAGACTCTTCCATTGCCTATGGGGCCACAAGGCAGGCAGCAAGGAGCCCTACTGTTCGCCTGAGCAGCTGCAGGATTGGAGCGGTCGTACCACTCCAAATCCAGTGGAGCCTCTGGGAGGGATCAGAAATGAGTGCCTGGGGGCCTTGCTGAGTTCTGCTCCCAGGCAGAGGGGCCACCAGAGAATGGGCCCGTGTGCTCTCAACACAGGGGAGGCGTGCTCGGGCTCCCAGGCGCCTGAGAGCTGCGCATTTTCCTGCGCAGAGCCGGCAGAAAAATGGTCTTTGTAGCGCTCCATCACTCTGCGCATCCACTTCGCGGGGGTAGGGTGTCCAAGCATGCTTGGAGCTGTACGGAGTTGTCCCTAAGTGTGACCAGTGTGACCCTGGATTCCCCGTCCGGGTGGGAACTCCTGCTTCTATGTACCCCTCCCCTTCCTCTGTGTAGCTGTGCAGATGCAGCTGTTAGATAAACGTGCCCCTGGAGCCCACTCAGTTGGGCAGATTCATGGTTCAGCAACTGTGGCTTCCCTCACCTGCCCCACACTCCCCGCTGTGCCCAGGCCTTCAGGGGGTACCAGGGGGTACCAGCGGATAGTCTTCCCTCCCTGCCAGACCGCCCCAGGGGGCTGCTGTCCACTCCTTTTTCCTGTGCACCAGCTCAGGCTTCTGTGGTCACAGGGCAGGACTAGGTGGGGCGCCCTTAGCTCAGGTTGTCACAGGTACTGCCACAGGACGGGGTGCAGGGCCTCCCTGGTGTAGCCAGGTACACGTCATGAGAAGGAAAGTCAGGTGGCAGAGGGTGGCCTAAAACACGGATGACAGATGATCCTGGCCTGGCAAGGGGGTGGGGGCATTATTCCTGCCCATCCTTGGTTGGATATATGGTTGACCCTTGAACAACACCAGTGTTAGGGGTGCTGACACCCCAATGCAGTCAAAAATCCATGTATAACTTTTGACTTCCACAAAACAATAACAGCCCACTGTTAACTGGAAGCCTTATGGATAAAAAACATTCGATTAACATGTATGTTATATGTGTTACATACTGTATTCTTATGCTAAAGTAAGCTAGATAAAATTATTAAGAAAATCATAAGGAAAATACATTTGCTGTATTAAAAACAAAATCCGCATATAGATGGACCCATGTAGTTCAAACCCATGTTCAAGGGTCAACTGTATAACTATATAAGTAGTATACTTAGCATATTATATATATATATATAGTATATAAGTATATCCAGTATAAGGAATGCTGGACTGCCTCTGGGTGTGTGTGTGTGTGTGTGTGTGTGTGTGTGTGTGTGTGTGTGTGTGTGAGAGAGAGAGAGAGAGAGAGAGAGAGAGAGAGAGAGAGAGAGAGAGAGAGAGAGAGAGAGAGACAGAGAGACAGAGAGACAGAGAGACAGAGAGACAGAGAGACAGAGAGAGAGGTTATGCCAAGAACCTGCGGCATTCGTTTGATGACTGGCATGAAGATGTGACAGACATAGCCACACCTAGTCCTTTTCTCGTGTGAGTCTCCAAGTCTGTATCTATTTTGGACAAAGATTATTGAACTCAGCAGCCCTCAGGCCCCGACTTTCTTTGAGATAATTCCGTATCAAAGACCAATGCCCTGCTCCCCACCACTCACACTCACCTTGGAGATTCACTTCCAAATAAATACAGTCTGAGGAGCGATGTGCAGACATTCTAAGCATCCGAGCCTTGTGCCTTTTTTCCAGAGCAAAGTGCCTCTCAACGTATTTATCCAGGAATCGATTTTTTTTTATGTCAAACTTGTTAATTTAGGTGGAAATTAATTGCTTTTCTTGAAGGTTTCTTTAAATTTCAGTTTTAAATGAGTGCATAAGGCAGTCACATTTATTATTCATTTATTTCCTTCACAATATAGCCTTCATGTCCCAAGTTCCCAGAGATGCCAGCACTGAGCAGAGATGATTTAATCAGGGAGGTCATTAATTAGAGGTGGGGAGCTCGGCAGGGGGTGGGGGGGGTTCCTCCCAGAGGAGTAGGTTTCAGAGCCTCTGTGGCCTCAGCGGGTTGGGGGTGGGGTCTGGATCAGTGGGCTCTTTCCACAGTGTTTCCACTGGGGACTTAGTGGGGCCGAGTGTCGTGGTTGGCAGCACTACCTTTGTTCCCACTGGCAGCCCCAGAGGCCACGCTCCCTACTCTCCCTGCAGTCCATCTCACTCAGGCCACCAGGAATCTGATTCTTCCCCTTCTGTGACACCCCAGCCTCTCCCTTAGTCTCATCACCAAAGGCTCCTGAAGATTTGGCCTCAGCTTACTTCAATCTCTTTCCGACTCCCTCGCACCCTTCTCTGTTTCAGATACTCCCTACTTTTGCCTGTCGTTCACCTCCAGGAGCTGCGGTCCCCACGTTGGGCCATGCCTGCCCAAGCCCCTTCCAGGTAAACGAGCTGCAGGTGCAGGCATGTTCATCTGAAGGCACCCAGGGCACCTTCAGGCTGTTCCTAGCCTTGTGTTATGAGCTCAGACAGGCGTGACTCATATAAAATGATTTTAAAATTAAAAAGCAAGAACAGAAAAGGAAAAATTCTGTGTCCTACCCGCTCATACCCAAATTCTTAAAAGCAGTCAAATTGTTAAAACCCCATTTTACGTGACCAACGACTCAGCAATGAACCAGAGTGATCAGCGAGTGAAAAAAACAGAGAATATTCATTTGAGGCATTTTCATCGTTGTGATAGAGTTCCTGGGTGTTTGGCTCAAATTGCTTTTAAACAAATTGTTTTCGATAAAAACAGCTTTGCCTATCTTCCCAAAGGGCTTGCCCACCATGCCGCACCCCCACCCTCCCGGGTTCACAAAGACTGCTGCATGGGACAAGGGGGTCCAGCAGGGATGGGTCTCCAGGCATAGACTTACCCTCTACCACTGCCTCTTCCAGACACACACAGCAGCTGAAGCATCAAATGTCAAAGGTCCCATTTATTTCCGGCAACCCAGAAAGAAAAGGTATAAATAAAAATAAACAGATCCATGCACTCGACTCCTTGCAGGAGGGCGGGGAGAGAGAGAGAGAGAGAAAGAGAGAGAGAGAGAGAGAGTCGGAGACAGGGAAGGGGCTGGAGGAGAGTCAGATCAATAAAAAGACAGAGACATCAATAAAAAGGCAAAACAGCAAAGAACTGGAGTATCAAAATCAGATCAATAAAGGAGAGGAGAACATTGAGAAAATGCACTAATGGAAATCCAGAGGCAGAGAATGAAAGCTGGGCAAAAGGCAGGGCGAGAAAAAAAAGGACAGGAGGGGAGAGAGGGAACACGACAGAGACAGATCAGCTCGAAGGGACACAGGCAGAGTAGAAAGGGCCTCCGCTGGCCCGCGTGGGGCAGCCCCTAGGGGTCCCCGGCAGTGCTGATGACGTGGAAGAGGGTGACATTGTAGAGCACCTGGTGGCCGTTGTTCCAGGTGTAGAGGGCCCGCTCGCGGGGGTTGTAATCCAGCATGGAGATGTGGGAGTACTGGTTGTGGAAGGGCACGTCCGTGTACTCGTAGCTGGACGTGTTGGTAAAGTAAGCGAAGTAGACCTTGGCGCCGGCCAGGTGGGAGTTGGTCACGTAGAGCACGCCACAGATCATGAAGGCCTCGCCCGCGCTCCGCTTGGGGTAGCCGGTGTCCCAGGACCGCGTGACCTCGAGGGTGTGCGGGTCCAGCCGGCTGACCACGATGTTGCCCGCGTTCTGGTTGGTGGTGTACACGGCCCAGAGCCCGTTCTCATCCACCATGAAGTCCATGTCGGAGAAGCCGCCCCAAGAATAGGGGAAGGTGTTGTTGTAACCGGCGCCCGGGAGGCTCCTCTGCACCAGCACGGAGCGCGAGCGGAAGTGGTACTTGACCACCACGTTGCTCTGGTACTTGTTGTAGAACAGGGAGCCATTGTACACCACGTGGCCCGTGCCCGCCCACGGCTGGGGCAGCAGGTGCTGGATAAAGTTCTGACCTTTGATGAAGTCTCCCAGAGTGCGGAACTCCAGGACACGCCGGCCCTTGTAATAGCCATCCATGTACCAGACCTGTGAGAGAGCCACTGGTCACTGGGGGACCATCGCCAGTGACCCAAAGGCTCCAGCAACCACTGAGGAATGAACCATGGTCATTAGACATCAACAGTCACTAAATGGTCATTAGTGAGTCATGGGATGACCAGCGACACCCACGACCAGCCATAGTCCCAGGGACGGGATCTCTTGGTCAGGGAGTGCCATTGGTCTTAAAACACTCACTAAGCAGACGGTGCTTGAGTCCCAAGGACTGGGGAAAACTGCAACTCCTGGAGACCCACTGGACCCGGGGATTCACTGGTCATTGCCTACTGGATGGTTAGTGGTCACTGGATAGCCATTGGGTGATGAGAAGTCACCTGAGTTCATTGCCCATGGTAACCCCTGTAACTACAAGTTGACCGAGCCTGTAATCTGCACCTTCACCATCATCACTCATCTCACCATGTTTATTAGCATTTGCAAGTACCTTTACTAGGGCTGGTTATCGGGCTAAGCATCTTAAAAGCTTTAATGTGGACATTATCATGATCCTTTTGAAGGTAAGAAAATTGAGTCTCCGAGACATTAAGGAACCTTGGACGGCCAAGAATTGGAGGAAATGAGATGCAAATCCAAGTCTGATTCCCACACCTAAGCTCTTAACCATCTGGTTGAACCACCGTAATCCCTGGGAGGCCAGTGATCATGGCGAGGATATCGGGTCACTGGAATAGTCACTGCAGCAGTTAATGGGTGGTTCCTGTGGGTCGGAGGTGAAGGGCAATTGTGAACATAGAAGCTACTGGAAGTCCGAAGGTTACTGAGCGGTGCTGGGGGGAGGGGCCTCTAGTCCTTGTGAAGGCACTGGTTAACCAGGCAGTAACTTAGAGGTCAGTGGTCACTGGGAGCTGCTCAGTAGTACTAGTAACCATTAGTCTATTTGGTCATCAGAAGTCAACAGACAGGGATTCATAGGGCTGGAAAGTCCTTGGTCACTTTGTGGTCACTAGATGGTCAAGGGGAGGTCCAAGGGCCTGGAGACCCCAAGACTTTGGGTTATAAGAGAATCATTGGGCACCTATGGGCAGCCACAGGTTATGTCCCTCCCAGGCTCTGACTCCTGGGATGGGCACAGTCACTTACCCGGCTGTCCGCACTGGGGGCCATCGTGTCAGTCATCCAGGAGCCAAAACGGGACCCCATGGCCCGAACGGTGATGGGGTTACTGACCCCAGTCAGCTTCCCACAGCCTGGGAGGCAGAAACAGAGGAGATGAGGGTCTGGGGGTGGGAAGAGCCCCAGGGAGGCAGGGCAAGGATGAGGTGGGACTGGGAAGAGCTGGGATCAGGGGTGAGAGAGGATCCAGAGATCTGGTTTCAAGATGGAGTTAAGTTGGGGGTGAGGAGCTGGAAGTCAAGGGTCAGGGCCATTACTAATTTTGGGATCTATTTTTGGCCTTGGTTAGGGAGGTCAAGGATAGAAGTTGAGAAGTTAGAGGTCATCTAAAAAGTTTTTGCACAGCAAAAGAAACCATCAACAAAAAAATAAGACAGCATATTGAATGGGAGAAGATATTCACCAATGATAGAAGTTAAAGATCAAAATCATGTCTAGCTTCTGCACACACAGGTGGTATTAGGATCAAGGGCATGGAAGTCAGGGGTCAAGGTCAAGGGTCAAGGCATACCCAGCTTCTGGGCGCAGGCATGGAGCCGGGCCTCCAGAGCCATCACCCGCTGCTGCAAGTCCTCGTATCCATAGGCGCCCATCTCCTCCTGGATGGCTGCGAGGCTGCCGGACAGATTCCTCACCTCCTCCCGCAGGCGCACGATAGTCCGTGTGTCCGCCTTGTACTGCTCCAGCACTGAGCTCAGGGGCAACAGCTCTGTCATCCTGTCCTTCAACTCCTGCCCACCAAGATGGAACTGTAGCTGATCCCTACTCCTGACCTTTGACCCAGACATACCATAACCTGTGACCCAGAACCTTACCCTTTATCTTTGATACACACCTAGCCCTTAACATTAGGCCCACACTATACCCCAGATCCCAGCCAACCCTGTCTTCCCAGACGTGATCCCACTCTGGGAACTAATGGGCTCCATTCCCAATTCTTTCCTTGATCGCCAACCTGAACCCAGAGGGACCCACCTGGAAGCTCTTGGCTGAGAGGGACCCATCGGCCCCCCGGAGCCGCGCGTCCAGGCTCCGCATGAGGGTCTCCATGCTGCGCACATACTGGAGGTCACGGTACGTCCGCAACTCAAGGACCTCCATGGACTGGGAGACGTTCTGGACCTGGGAACTGGGAGAGTTAGAGACAGCCAGACTCCTGCCCCCACCCCTGTCCCAGAGATGCCTCAGACAAGACTTGGGAAATACCCGACCAATCTTCTCTTCCCAATCTTACCAGAGGCCTCCCAGTCGCATGCCCAATCCATCCATTGGCCCGGCCTGGAATGGCCACCTCTTCCCACCCTAGGCCCTAACAGTCAGTTCTCCACACAGAAGCCAAAGGGAGCTTTTCAAAAGAAAGGTTGGATCACCGCCTTCCCCTGTAGACCCTGCGTGCTGGTCCTACCACCCCGCCTGCCACCAGCCCCCTTTGCCCTCACAGACTCTAGGCTCTTCCCCTCCTGAGTGTCTTTGCACCTGCTCCTTCCTCTATCTGGAGTGCTCTTCCTCTCGTCTTCCCACAGCTGGCTCCTTCTCAGTCTTCGGATCTCAACTCCAGCATCACCTCCTCAGAGCAGCCTTCCCTGACCACCCTGTCTCAACTAGCCACTCACCCACTTTCCCCATAGCCTGTTATTATCTCTCCAGCTATGACTGTCATCTGGACTGGTCCTGTTCATCTGCTTCCTTCAGGTGGGATCCACAGAGGCAGACCCGGTGTATAGCATTGGTCCTAAGCAGATGCTTAATAGATACTCTTGAGCTAAATGAGGAAACTGAAATTCCCTCACCCTGGCCTCTCCTACCCCAGACTGAGGGCCCTCTATCTCCCACCTCCACCTGGGTAATGTGAGCTGCACCTAGCCAAGGTAAGCCCCACCTGGCTAAGGGGAACTCAAAGACAACACTGGATGCTTGTTGAAATACACCTTCTCCACATGACACTTGGACATTCTCAGAAACCTAACAGCCCGATACCTACCCTGGCCACCACTCAACATTTTATAACCCTTGTCAACAATCAGGGGACATCATATGGGTGTCCCAAACTATTGAGGAAAGCAGTCCTGGGGGTGTGGGTAGAGCAGAATCCTGGGAAGTTAATGACTGGGAGACTCTTGTGCTGAGAGGGGTCTCTTCTGTCCTCTGCCAAGCCTCAGCCTCCTCCCTTATAAGAGGATGGAGGGAGGTCGCTGGTCCCTTTCAACACCAACAGCAAAGCTGTCCAATGAGCAGTCAGCTGGACAGTGGCAAGAAATAGCCATCAGTTTATAAAGGGCACTGAGTCATCCTTGGAGATGTGTTGAATAGGGACCATTTTCTATTGACTACAATCAGAAAAGGAAGGGATCTTTATATGAGCCTCTTGGGGTAGAGGATTAGACCCCTCCCCAAGGGACACAAAACCCTTTCTTAGCAGATGAGTGTGGTGAACTAAAGGGCTGAGTGGGACATGCACTGTGGGGCCAGAGCTCACATTCGGGAGACACAGATGCTGCCACTGGGGTCCTATTTCCTCCCGGTCCCCCACAGCGCTCAGCTTCTCCTCCAAAGAAGCATTGAACAGATATTAGCTAACATATCCACCTGGAGGGAAGGCAAATTATCTGCCAGCGATGATTAACCTGCATGGCTGTGGCCCTGGCTTACCTGGATGAGGGCAGAGGGCAGGGCGGGGACTGGAAGATTTCTCCATTTTCCCCAAGGAATCTGGAAGGTTCTTACCTTCTCCATCAGCTGCCGCAGCTCCCGACTCCTGCCGTCTCGGGAGCAGGTGCTCTGTGCAGGTATCACGGCCGTGCAGATGCATTTCCCGTCGGGGGCCTGGGCCGAGGTGTACAGTTGCCATCCTTCCTCTGGGCTTTGGAAGAGGGTCTGTGAGGAGGTCAGGGGTCAGAGAGCAGGAACCCAATGGGGGATTCTCCCACTCCTGCTAGGGGAGAAAGGGAGCTCGGGAAAACAACAAATGCCCTTTGCTGGACCCCTGGAATGCGCCAGACCACGTGTTGAGTGCCTGATGCTTGGAACTCCATTTCACAGATGACAAGACTGAGGTACGAGGGAGTGAGGAATATGGTAAGGAGTTTCAGGCTCGAGTCCTTCCACAGGACAGGAATTTATTCTCTCCCATGAGGTTGCTCACACACGCTGCCTCCACAGCCACCATTAAAATAGCCCTGCTCATACTGCCACCCAAACCTGGGCCTCCCTCTCTACTTCCCCAACTCAGAGTGACACATAAGCTCCGGATATACCTTGGGCCACTAAGCACAACTCTACCACCTCTGTCTCTGCTCCTGAGAAGCCCAGCCCAAAGGGTGACAATCCTCAAAGAGACTTCCAGGCCCTTGAATAAAAGGCATTCCCTTCAGATTCCTCCTCTTAAATTAATCTTCAAGTCAGTTTATATCATTCAAGTAAGTCCAGGATCAATCATGGCTGTGTTCCCCAAACCATGCTCCCTGGAATGCTGGCAATCTTACCAGGCGTGCTGGACAAAGGGTCCTCTGTGGTCCAATAAGTTTCTGCATTGTTCAAAAAGCACTGACTGCCACTGATGGAACATGCTGCCCCCCACCCCCGCCCTCTCAGGCCCCCTTGAGCTTCCCAGAACATACTGGAGTTAGTCACAAGTCCCAATCTTTTTGTTTGTATCGGGGCATGATGGTCTCATTTGTTTAACATGTATTTGTTAAGCTCCTACTGTGTGTCAAGCTCTATTCTGGATATTGAAAACACAGCAGCAAACAAAACACACAAACAAAAAAGCTCGTCTAGGTGCTTACATTAGAGAGACAGAAATAAACCAATAAGTAAACATCAAGTCTTTAAAGGGTGATGAGTGCCATAGAGAGAAGTAAGGATGGAAGGAACAGTGGGAGACACTGGAGTTGAGGTGGTGAGGGGTTGCAATTTTAGGATGGCTTGGCAAAGCCTCCATGAGAAGATGCATTTACAAGAGTCAAGAGCTAAAGGAGGTGAGGGAGAAGCCCGTGGATACCTGGGGAAGGTGTTCGGGGCAGAGAGAACAGAGGTGCAAAGGCCCTGAGGCAGGGTCATGCCTGGCGTGTTTGGGCAACATGGAGACCGGTGTAGCTGGAGCAGAGTGAGCAAGAGGGTGATGGCGGGAGCGCGTAGGAGGGAGATGAGGGCAGGGAGAGGGCAGTGCAGCGCGTTCAGGGCCTGTACGTGGTGGGGAGGATTTGGTGTTGGCTCTGAGCGAGGTGGGAACCACAGGAGGGTTCTGAACAGAGGATGAACATGACCTGACTCAAGCGTTCACAGGCACCCCCTGGCTGCTGCGGGGGGGAGGAGACCGGGGGAGACGAGGGCAGGAGACCGGGGAAGAGATGACTGCCGACATATCCAGACAGATGATGATGGGTGGCGACCGTTTAGGTGAGCAGTGAAAGATTCTGGTCCTATCCAGGATGCACTCCTACAGGCACTGGAAGAAATTCTGATAAAACCCCAAGTGTTTTCCAGAGAAACAGCCCCATAATAATTGATCATTTGCAAGTCGTTAACTGGCTGCCCAGCAGAGGCTATTCCCAGGAGCTGCAGCAGAGATAAGCTGTGAGTTACACACAGTCCTGGAGTCGACAGCTATTCTAAGTCCACCTTTTTCTCTCTTGCTCAATAAAGTGTTTTTTTTAAAAAAAAAAAAAAAAGCTTATTGGAGTGTGAGAATGATATAATTTTACAGATGAGCTTGACTCATTAATTTATAAGAAAAATAAACCATTCATAAACACCATCTGAAACTATTATAATTAGTCATTCTTTGCACCTTATGTACACCCTTCTGAAGTTGGGGAGACCCCCTCTTTATGGGGAGATGTAGGTCTCCCTTGTGGAGGGATGAAGTCGCTCACTTGCCTAGCCTTCCTTGCCTGCAGATGTGATTCAAGAGGGGCCAACACTCACACCTCCCCCGTCTCACCGTGGAAGTGGAAGCGCTCAGGACCACTCGCCACCCCCCACCCCCGACCAAGGGTTTCCTCCAGCGGCAAAAGGCCCTGCACCCCACCTGTAGCCCCTATCCATGCGTCCCAGCAGTTAGTGAATTTGAATGTCAGCCTTCATCTCCAGTGGGAGAACTCCAAGGTGCGCGTTGCATGCAGTTTCCCAGGGGAGCCCACTGGGACCTGTGCTCCAGGCGCCCACAGTGGCACGCTCACTGCTCATTACCTCGCCCTGCATGGATTTCCTTTGCTTCCTATCTCATTTTCCTCTGGTTCCTTCTGGGATCACCTCCCAGATAAGTACCTGTACTCAACTCCTCTCCTCCACCTCTGCTTCTGAGGGAACCTGACCCAAGACAGGCGAGGTGACCCAAGAAAGCATTCCCCTTGGTTCTGGGAGAACACAGAACCAGTTCTGCCTCCTTTCACGACAAATTCAGTTCTTAAAACAAAACAAAAACGATGACTGTGAGTCCAAGAATCCCCAGGTATGTTCCCCTGGCTCAGATCCCCAAGCAATTTGGACAGAATCCCCTGAAAATTCTCATTTGTGTAGAGACAAAGCAGCTCAGTTCAACATAATTAACATCTCCTTCCTACATTTCCTAGCCTGTCCTTTGAAGCAAACAATCCACTTTCTCTCAACAATTGAAATATTGAATTGCAAACGAGAAGCAAGATTTAAGTGGTGAGGAGAGGCGGCCTCCATGGCTTTCCTAAAATAATTGTCTGCGTTGGACGCACCTTGCTAGAGTGCTCTCTGCAGCAGTGTAATTAAATGCCTGGGGTTTGGCTGCCAACTCTCAGCACGGCAGAGATCCTGAAGTTTGCCCATCGTCAGGTTCAAGATCAAATACACAGGCAAGTTCATGTCCCACGGAATACTGGAATGTCCTAGAAGGCTCAATGTTTGAGAACCCGAATGCTTGCTCTCCCAGACTGCATTTAGCTTGGAGCCGAAGTCGTGAGCTCTTGGAGAGCTTGAGATGGGGCCAGAGAATGGCCTAAACTAAGGGGATTGCTGTAACAGCAGGTGTCAGAGCCCAGGAGCAATCCAGATACAGACACCTCAGATGGCCTGTCTCACCTTGGATGTGGCAAATGCGCAGGAGCCAGATGCTCTCTTGGCTCAGCTGCTGGTTCCGAGTTTAATATTTCTGCTAATGGGCTCTACGAGGGTAAGCTGTGCACTCGGTGGCAGCTCCTCAAATTGTCTTTCTGGCAGGGATTTTTCAAATGCTTTTGCCGAGGCTGATGCCCCAATTATGCCAATGTCTCCGTGACAGATCCAGGACTGAGTATGAGAAATGCAGGAAGGTTTTCTCGCTGCCACACCTGGGGTCATCATCTCAGTATACAACTCCACCACCTACTTCTTGGACTAAAAACAATTCCTGGTTCTTCCGGGGGCTGAGGGCTTGCTCCAGGATCCTGGGGGGCAGTCAGCCAGCCAGCACTGGCTTTCGGGGATTAGCCAACAGGAACAGAGCAAGCGGCTGCCTCTTAATAAGACAAAGATACTATTGCGTTTGAGGCTGGACAATTTAATCAGGAAGCAGAAGTGGCTTGGGGTTTATGTATTTATTTGTACCCTGCCTTGTTCCAGAGAGGACTCCAAGTGGTTTACAAGGATATGTAAAATACCACACGATAGCTCCAATTAAATAGGAGAATCAGATTTAGATGTTTCTGGAGGGCAGTCTGCCAATCCAGAGCCCAAGCTCTAAGGTTTCTGCATTTGCATTTAACCCAACATATCTGAGCAGAAGAATTTAGCCCAGAGAAATGTGGACAAGCGCACAACTGCTACAAGGATGCTTGTTAAAACACTATTTAAAATTGGACAACTGGACTTTTTCCTCACGTTGTCTGATTGATTTCAAAACTCGAGGTGCACCCACAGGAAGGAATACTATGCAGCCATTAAAACTGGGGATTAGTGGGGATTTACTGCCATCTTCAAATGTATCTTATTTTCCAAATTTTCTACAATGAATGCATATTGGTCCTGCAAAGATTTTTTTCGATCCTTTAAAAAAAATTTTTTTTTTTGCAAAGGAGAAAAGGAAGAAAGAGAAAAGTGGGGATATAGAACCAGAAATAAGGCTAAGAAAAACTCATCCCTTAAGAACCTGAACCACCAGCATATGGTTGGGCCATCAATTTGGCTCCAAGCTCTTTCGCAGCCAACTTGAAAAGGGAAAGCTGGTCATTTATATAGTTCCCAGTGTCCTGAAACAAAGTATGCCAGATGCTCAGGAGAAAGCTTAAGTATTTTTGGTACCAAGAACAGGCAAGGATCTCTCCCACAGTCCTCCAAGAAAGGAGTCTGTGTGATGTCACCAGCATCTTTCCAGACAACATCCTTACGATAGAAACGACTCATTTTTCTAGATGTCTCTTATTCCCACTCGGATGGTAAAGGAGAGCCAGATGGTTAAGAACCATGTCCTGGGGTCAGGCTGCTGAGTTTATGTCCTGGCTCAGCCACTCACTTGCTGTGTGACCTGAGCAAGTCAGTTAACTTCTCTGTGCTGCCATTTTCTCATTTGTAAAATGGACATGATAACTGTGCCTACCTCCCAGGGTTGCTGGGAAACTTGAATGTGTTAATACTATATGTACGAGCAATCAGAACACTCATCAGCCTGTAGTAAACACTACAGAAGTGTTTGCTGTTATTATTGTAACCTCCACGACACTCTAAAGCCAATTCATAACTTCATGTAGTCAAAATGGTTTGAGCTTGCAGTCACTGGATTGAGACAATCTGGGAGAATGGACGAAAGTCCTGTGGAGTTGAGGCTGAGGCTGCAGAATGATGAGGAACCACAGAAAGTCCAGTGACAGACAGGAGTGAGTGAGAGTTGAACCCCACAGAAGATGGGCAGAGACGCTTGCTGCATCCTGGTCTACAAGTGGCTCAGCGGCTTCCTGTTCTTGAGCATCTCCTTGACGTAATGTGGTAGAGGTGAGTCCTGTTTCATATGAACCAGCAATCAAGGAAGCTCACACTGCCACATTCTCTCCGGCCCATCTTCTAGTCGTCCTATCCTTCCTAGAACAACCTTTTTTTTTTCCACTTCCAGGCCTTTGCACCAGTTGGACCCTCTGCCATCAACACTTACCCCATCTCCTGGCCGGGCTCACTCTTTCCCATCCCTGGGGCTCAAGCATAAATGTTGCTTCCAAAAGCATCCTCTGCTGTATCTGTCCCATGTTACTCACCTCTCAAGGCATCCTGTCCTTTTTCTCCCTAATACTACTATTTCTTACTATATCTTAAGCATTGTTCTAAGCGCTTTGCATGTTTTAACTGATTTGATTCTCACCACAATGCTAGGAGGCAGGCACTGTCAATATCTGCCTTTGAGAGGTGAAGAAACTGGGCAAGAGAAGGCTCACATCTCTTGGTCAGAGTGTCACAGCCTGTAAATGGTGGACCTGGGATTCAAACACAGGCCATCTGGCTCACAGCTTGCACCACCATGCTGTACCTCTCCAGTCCTCCTTCAAGCCCTGGTCACAATGGCCGTTAGAACCTCATGGCTGTGACTACTGAGTGTGGCCTGCCTTGGCCCCTGGACAGGAGATAGCGTGAGGGTGGGGAGTTTGTCTGTTTTGCTCATCACTGAATCTCCCAGACCCGGGACAATGCATGCTTGTTGAATGACCATATGCTGGTCAAAGAGCAAACACCTTCACAGATCCACCATGCTTTTCCCCTTCTGCCAAACTGGCTTCCATCTCTCCCAGGGAGGGGAGGTCTGAGATCAGGCTGCAGACAGGAGCCTGGCAGACTCAGAGGCAGCTGTAGCTTCTCTCTGACTGCTGGAGTGGCAGGAGGGCCATGAGGAATGATTAGGGACACACTTGTCTGACACGTCTGAGCTGTGACGGGGGCCATGTCCCTTTGGAGGGCTTAAGATAATAGCAGGCTGCCCTGACAAACTTCGAGGTATTGGGCAAATCCTTCCTGATTGACAAGCTTGACAGGCCTTAAAGAAGACATCGGCTCACTCATGCCAAGAGGGAGAACTAGGTCCCCTCTCAGCCTGAGCAGCTGGGGCTTTGCCTGTGAGAGACTATGGCCAGGGGAGGGGCTAGGATGGGGGACAACTTTGAGTCTATCCATTCATTCATTCACTCACTCATTCATTCATTCATTTCCTCCCAATGCAGTTAACCCATCTTGTCCTGAGAGATTATCCAGGCTAGCTGCACAGCACAACCTCTCACCCTCTGAAGCCACCCAAACCCTGGCAGGAGACCCAGCATCTCCTGAGTCCCAGTGAAGGCCAGTACTTACATTCCAGCATATCTTAGTCTCTGACGTCACAGCGCCAATGTGGACCAATAATCAATGAAATAGACTTTCTTGGGAAAGTCAGGAAGAGACACAGGTCTCTGAATTCAAATGACTTCCTTCTCTGGAGTCCAGGTCCACAACTGGAGGAAGTGTGAAAGAGGCCTGCCTTGTGCAAAAATTTGCAAATGCAGACTCAAATAAAAATCAGAAATGAAAGAGAAGTTGCAATGGACACCACAGAGATACAAAGGACCACACAGGAATACTATGAAAGACTATACGCCACCGAAGTCCATGACCTAGAAGATAAGGAAAAGTTCTTAGAAGTATATAACCTTCCTAGATTGAATCATGAAGAATTAGAAAATCTAAATAGACTGATCAACAGTATGAAAATCAAAACAGTCATCAAAAACCTCCCCCAAAAATAAAAGTCCAGGACCAGATGGCTTCACTGGTGAAATCTTCCAAACATTCAAAGATGATTTAACACCTGTCCTTCTCAAATGCTTCCAAAAAATTGAAGAAGAGGCAATACTTCCTAACTCATTTTTGAGGCCAACATTACCCTGACACCAAAATCTGGAAAGGATAACACACACAAAAGAAAATACGGACCAATGTCTCTGATGAATATAAATGTAGAAATCCTAAACAAAATATTAGCAAATCGAATACAATGGTATATTAAAAGATAATATATCAAAAGGATGATACATCACAATCAAGCGGGGTTCATTCCAGGGGTGCAAGGATGGTTCAACATACACAAATTGATCAATGTGATGCACCACATTAACAAAATAAAGGATAAAAATCATATTATATCAAAAGATGCAGAAAAAACGTTTGACAAAATACATCTATTTATGATTAAAGCATTCAATAAAGTGGGTATAGAAGGAAAGTACCTCAGCATAACGAAGGCCATACATGACAAACCCTCAGCTAATGTCATACTCAATGGTGAAAAAGTGAAAGCTTTCCCTCTGATATCAGGAACAAGAATGCCCACTCTCACCACTGTCATTCAAGGTAGTACTGGAAGTCCTAGCCAGAGCAATTAGGCAGGAAAAAGAAATAAAAGGCATTCAAATTAGGAATGAAGTAAATTTGTCACTTTTTGCAGATGACATGATTCTATATGTAGAAAACCCCAACAATTCCACCAAAAAAAAACTATTAGAAACAATAAACAAGTAAAGTTGCAGAATACAAAATCAATGTACAAAAATCCATTACCTTCCTATATGCTAGCAATAAAATATCAAAGAAAGAAATGAAGCAAATAATTTCATTTGCACCCACAACAAAAAGAACAAATACCTAGGAATAAACTTAACAAAGGATGCAAAGGACCTATATACACTGAAAATTACTATTTAAAGAAATAGTAGAAGATACTATTTAAAGAAATTGAAGAAGTCACAAAGAAATGGAAAAATATTCCATATGCATGGATTAGAAGAATCAACATAGTTAAAATAACTACGTTACTCAAAGCAATATACAGATTTAATGTACTCTCCATCAAAATCCCAATGGCATTTTTAAAAGAAATAGAACCAAAAAAAATCATCAAATTTGTATGGAACCACAAAAGACCCAAATAGCCACAGCAATCCTAAGAAAAAAGAACAAAGCCAGAGGTATCACACTGCCTTACTTAAGATTATACTACAAAGCTACAGTAATCAAAACAATATAGTACTGGCAGAAAAATAGATACACAGACCAATGGAACAGAATTGAG
>NW_011889172.1:368518-370496 GCF_000151845.1 Pteropus vampyrus
AAAAAAAAAAAAAGGAACCCAGACTGCTATTTGACACCACACACAAATTAACTCAAAATAGATTAAAGACTTAAATATAAGACCTAAAACAATAAACTGCATAGAAGAAAACACAGGTACTAAACATATGAACCTTGATCTCAGAGAGGATTTTATGAACTTCTCTGGAAAGCTCTTTATCTCCTTTTTGATTCTAAACGATAGCCTTACTGAGTAGAGTAATCTTGATTGTATATCTTTGCTTTTTATTACTGTGAATATTTCCTGCCAATCCCTTCTGGCCTGCAAAGTTTCTGTCAAAAAATCAGCTGACAATCTTATGGGAGCTCCCTTGTAGATAACTGCTTTTCTCTTGCTTTTAAGACTCTCTTTGTCTTTAGCCTTTCACTTTTTAATTATGACATGTCTTGGTGTGGGCCTCTTTGGGTTCACCTTGTTTGGGACTCTCTGTGCTTCCTGGACTTATATGTCTGTTTCCTTCACTAGGTTAAGGAAGTTTTCAGTCATTATTTCTTGAAGTAGGTTTTCAATTCCTTGCTCTCTCTCTTCTCCTTCTGGTACCCCTGTGATACTATCCTAGAGAGATCCCTTAAACTTTTCTTTTTTGAGAAGGGGGGGATTCTTTTTTCTTTATGCTGTTCTGATAGGGTGCTTTCCACTACTTTGTCTTCCAAATAGCTGATTCAGTCCTCTGCTTCATCTAATCTGCTATTGATTCTAGATGGAATCAATAGCAGATTGTCAAAAAATCAGCTGACAATCTTATGGGAGCTCCCTTGTAGATAACTGCTTTTCTCTTTCCTCATTTATGACTGGCCCTTTTTTTTTCTATCTCCATTTTTATGTTTCCTATTTCTTTGTTGAAGTTCTGAGTTCATCCATTGTTCCCTTAAGTTCATTGAACATCCATATAACCAGTGATTTGAACTCTGCATCTGGTAAATTGTTGGCCCCATTTTGTTTAATTATTTTTTTCTGAAGTTTTGTCCTGTTCTTTCATTTGGAATGTGTTTGTCTCATTTTGGCTGTCCCCGTGTGTCTTTTTTCTATATATTAAGTAGATCTGCTATGTCTCCCATTCTTGACAGAGTGGCCTTCTGTAGTAGGTGTCCTGTGGGTCCCAGTGGCACAGTTTCCCCTTTCACCTGTGTGGTTGTGTGTGTTCTCCTATTGTAGTTGAGCCTTGATTTCTGTTGACTCATCAGTGGGTGAGATTGTCTCTCAGGCTGACTGGCTATGAGGACTGGCCATGACTCCAGTGGACAAGCTGTTGTGAGGGGCTGACCCCACAGAGCAGGATTCACTTTAGCACAGCTCTAGTGCCTGCCAAATTCACATTTTAGGTGTGTTGTTGGTAATGCTACTTGGCTGGTGCTCTAGTGTAGTCTGAGGCCAGCCATCAAGAGTCTTGATTCTGGGGCCTCTTGGGAAGGGCTCTGATGCAGGCCAAGGTCAGCCGCTGCCTGTGTGTAGCCTGGAGCCACCTGGGAGAAGCTACAAAGTGATCTGTGGTTTGTAGCTGCCTGCACTGGGCTTGGAGACACCTGGGAGTGGTCATGCTGTGAACCGAGGCCAGCTGACACCAGTGCTGGGCCTGGGACCACTTAGAAAGAGGTAGAAAGCACATTGAGGCCAGACGCTACTTGTTTGAGGTTGTGGACCTTTGAGAGATTTTAGGAAAGTCCATAGTGTGGGCCTGCCACTTGTGTGGATTAGCCTCTGAAAGAGATTCAAGCCAGGCACACGAATTGGGTAAGGTGGGTCTCAGAGAATCCCCAGGGTGGAGCAAGAGAAGTGTTATCCAGGTTGATTGAGACTCAGGTTTGGTGCCCAACTGTGCCAGCAGGCTGTGTGTGGGGAGAGCTCAACAAAGGAACAGTGGTGCCTGCCAGCACTTTACTCTTGGAGAAAGCTGACTCTCCAGCCCTCGCCCTGAAGCCAGACAATTCGGTCCCTTCCCATATGTTCTTGGTGCTTT
>NW_011889172.1:370546-375535 GCF_000151845.1 Pteropus vampyrus
TAGCCTGGAGCCACCTGGGAGAAGCTACAAAGTGATCTGTGGTTTGTAGCTGCCTGCACTGGGCTTGGAGACACCTGGGAGTGGTCATGCTGTGAACCGAGGCCAGCTGACACCAGTGCTGGGCCTGGGACCACTTAGAAAGAGGTAGAAAGCACATTGAGGCCAGACGCTACTTGTTTGAGGTTGTGGACCTTTGAGAGATTTTAGGAAAGTCCATAGTGTGGGCCTGCCACTTGTGTGGATTAGCCTCTGAAAGAGATTCAAGCCAGGCACACGAATTGGGTAAGGTGGGTCTCAGAGAATCCCCAGGCTGGAGCAAGAGAAGTGTTATCCAGGTTGATTGAGACTCAGGTTTGGTGCCCAACTGTGCCAGCAGGCTGTGTGTGGGGAGAGCTCAACAAAGGAACAGTGGTGCCTGCCAGCACTTTACTCTTGGAGAAAGCTGACTCTCCAGCCCTCGCCCTGAAGCCAGACAATTCGGTCCCTTCCCATATGTTCTTGGTGCTTTTTGAGCTGGTGTCCCTTTCCTGGAGCTTAGGGCAAGTGTTTGTGAGTGAGTGAGTCTGGGAATGGGCCCTTTAAGAGGATGCCTGGGTCTACAGCAGCCCTCTGTCTCACCTGAACTGAGTCCTTGCTGAATTTCACAGCCAGCTATTGTGAGGACTCCTCTCCCTGGCACTGGTGTCCTGGGCTGAGGGGCTGGATGTGGGGCTGGGACCCCTCACTCCTTAGGGACCTCTGCAGACAAGACATCCCTCCCCATTCTTAACCGTCACAGTTATTTCATGTCCCTGTCACTCCCACCAACCTCGATGTAGCTTCTTCTTTATATCCTTAGTTATAGGAATTCTGTTTAGCTAGTCTTCAGGTGGTTCTCAAGGGTGATTGTTCTATAATTTATTTATAATTTTGATGTGGTTATGGGAGGAGGTGAGCACAGTTTACCTACTCCACCATCTTGACCTAAAGTTTCAGATGTCTACGTTTTAAATGCTGAGCCCACAGGATTTGAGGGACCAGATGTGGGTAGAAGGGAGGGAGTTGAGGATGACTTCAACTTTTGGGGCCTGAGTGATGGAGTGAGTGGATAAGTGGTGGTGCCATTAACTGAGATGGAGAGGCTGGAGAAGGAGCCAGGGAAAGTGGGGGAGGAGCAGCTTTGGCAGGGGCGGAAGTGATGGAAATCAAGAGTCCAGCCTGAAGACATGTTCAATTCATGATGTTTGTGACCACATCCAAGGGGAAATGTCAAGTCGGCAGCTGGGGAGAGGAGAGAGGGATATGCATTTGGGTGCTGTCAGCAGACAGATGGGATTAAAAGTCATGGGAATGGATGAAAGAGGACCAGCAACCAAGCCAGCAACCACCACCGAGGTTTTATATTTTATTTGACACTTGTAGAACTCACTCTTTGCTACTGACTGAATGTTTCTGTCCTCCCAAAAGTCACATATTGAAACCTAACTCCCAATGTGAGGTATTTGGATGTGGGATTCGTGCCATTCTAAGAGACCCCAGATATCTCCCTTGCCATGTGAGGACACAGTTAAGCCCCCCCTTAAATGATCCTCTGGCATTTAAGTACCCTCCCCCACATACACAGAGTCCTGCGACAGTCAGATATGACAGTTCTATGCAAAGGAAGGTCCTTCAGCATCATAAAAATGGTGGCAATCATCATCATCATCATCACCATCATCATCATCATCAATAACAGCTCACATTTATGGAGCACATTCTATGAACCAGGCCCAATTCTGGTGCTTTGCAGTTCATTTCTCACCAATCTTCAGAAGAACCTACAAGGCTAAACCATAATCAGTGTCAAAAGCCCGGATATGCCACTTCCTCTTTGTGAGTTCTGAAGCAGATCTCTTTGCCTCCATTATTTATAAAATGGAGATCAAAACTCTCCCCTTCCCTTCCCCCTGGGTCTCCATGCACACACACGCTTGAGAGTAAGCTGCCTCACAGCTGAATTTTCATTCCCTTTCCCTCCCCTGCCTTACTCCACAGGCTTGGGAACTAAATTTCCCACACTCTCTTGCCCTCTGGCTTCCAATGGGAAGCATTCACGGGAGATCGGAGAGCAGGTGTGTTCCTCCCTTTCTCTGCTAGGATGCTCTGCAGTGGCTGCATCTCTTCTGTGGCTTCAACTCCCACCGGTGGTCACACTCCAGTTTATACCACCCAAAGCCTCCGGAAGCGTGTGAAATAAATGTTTGCCTCCGTTTATACCACCTCTTCTATCTGACCCCCAGTTCTAGGGGGATAGAGGCTCTCCGCTATTGCTAATCTCAGAATTTCACCTCTATCCTCTGTTCAGTTTCTTGTCTCTTCCATTACCTTTGTGACCAATTCTTTGAATTAAAATCTCTGAAAGGCCTAGAAGAGATCTTTCTTTTTCTCTAGTCAGCTCCTGAAGGGGTATAGTAGCTGCTCAATAAATACCTGTGCGTGAACATGCAGTTGTAGAGTTTAACAGCTGAGGCTGCTTGAGTTCAAATTCTGATCTTCTCCTTCCTGTGTGACCTTGGACAAGTAGCTTAACTCCTCTGTGCCTTTCTTAACCTCTCCTCTGCCTCATCTGGAAATTGGGATCATAATGGCTGGGTTTTACATGATTGTCAGGATGATGACTAGTATGCCAGTCACAGTGCCTGGCACTTAGCGTCCAGGGGCTAGCGACTTTATATCAACTCACAGAACCAGTGCCATTCTAGAATTATTCCATGGCCCCCACTGACTTTCTTTACATAAACTTTTTATTTTGGAATAATTTTACATTTACAGAAAAGTTATGTAGAGAGGACAGAGGCCTCCCATGTGCCCCTCACCTCCTTTTCCCTATTGTTAACATCTTACACATCCATGGTACGTTTATCACAACTAAGAACCCAACTTGTTGCAGCACTATCACTGGATTTCCCCAGCTTTTCCACTCATGGCTTATTTTTTCTGGTCCAGAATCACATGCAGCATTCCACATGGCATTGAGTCATCACATCTCCTTAACCTCGTCTGGTCTGTGACCGTTTCTCAGTCTTTCCTTGTTTTTCATGACCTTGGCTGTTTTGAGGACTAGCTGTCGGGTATTTTGTAGAATGCCCCGCTGGCTTGTAAGGGCAGGAACTGGGTTCTAATCTGTCCCTGTGGTTTCCGCAGCTCACGGCCCCATGCCTGGCACGCAGTAGCTGCTTCACAGACACTTCCTGAATGAATACATGAATGGCAGTCGCTTATTTCTTTATCCTCCCACACTCCGTGTCCTGTAGACATCCCTGCCAGAGGCTAGATCTAGAAAAGTTCACAGCGAAATAAAAGTTCTTCTCCTCTCAGAAAGGTTCGGTTTTGATCTTTTTTTTTTTTTTGTAGACATCAAGGATTCATTTCTTTAATATGTACCAAAGAGAAATGGCTACATTTGCATCAGACGTTTCCTTTTTCAAGGCAAGCGAGAGATTTTTCCAGCAAGACGTTTCATTTTTCAAGGCAAGCGAGAGATCTTTCCTTCACAGAGCTGTCACTTGATTTCTCCGCTTCTCCTTCCACCACCTTTGGGCCACTGGCAGGGGGTGGAGTCGGGCTGAAGGGCTCTGGAAATATCCACACTTTGATGTTCTCTCTGCTACAACCCAAGGAAGCTTAATTAGAACCTTGCAAAGTTGCCGAGACGGAGTCGGGCCTCAGGAGCCCGTGCAGGAGCCTGGGAATGAATTAGAAGCTTTACTTCCAATCCCTCCGATGGCTCAATATTTGCCACAGGGACCAAGAGGCCTGCCTTTGGGTACACAGAGTGTGCCCTTTTTCTAACATTAGCTGGTCAGAAATGGGAATTCTCTTTAACCACGAGGCCCGCGGGTCTGGCTGCCGTTTATTTCTCAGCCCTGGGTGGCCAAACTGCATGTGGAGAATATAAGGAAAATACCCTCAGTGAAGTCATCTCTCCACCACCACAGTCCCTGCTGCTAGAAGACACTGGCTCAGGTTTAATCTCTCGACTAAAGTTTGTCAGAAGTAAAAATGAGCCTGGGTGAGCTTTTCAGACACTTCCCTCGACTTACAGGAATTCAATTTCTGGCATGGGCATAAATTTGCAGCCATCAGCGCCAGTGGTGGGGGCTGGGGCTGGGCAGACCGGCTGGGGATGGATTTCTGAAATCAATCCGTCAGTGCGTGGAAAAGGTCGTCGTGGGGTAAATTCATCTTCCGTGGCTGGCAGAGGCATTTCATGCCAAGAGTGGGGGCCGCTGCTGCACAAAATGGAGGTGTCTGCCGCAGGGCTCCCAGGTAGGGGCTAGACTGAGGACCAACCAGCCTGCTAATAACTCACAGGAACAGCCATGTGCCAGCACCGCCTGAAAACCCACTTCCGTGGGCTCTGTATATGCCCCCCGGGGTGGCAAGTTAATTTGGATCCAAACCTTTATCATGTGGCTGCACCTTGACACACATTCTAGGGTTTCAAAAAAATGATTTTCAAAGGCATTCAGTTCCCCCAGCCAAGGCAAGACAAGGGAGCATGCTGTTTAGGGAGCCAGGTTGCCAGAGTTCAAATCCCAGCTCTACTGTGTGACCTTGGGCTACTGACTTAACCACTCTGGGCCTCCAGTTCCCCAGTTGTAATATGGGGCTAAGAATAATACTGATGTCATTGAGGTGGTTGTTAATATATTCAAATGGCTAAACATAGGCGAAGCAACATAAAAGTGAGTGCGATAAAATTGATTACAGACTAAAGATCAGCAAATGGGCGCTGACGGGGAGCACAGAAAGGCAGCCTAGTGGCTGGGGGCCAGACGGTCTGCATCTGAATCCTGGCTCTGTGCTACTTTGGGCAGCTCACCTGCCTCTCTGCACGTTTCCTCATCTCTCAAAGGGGAGAAGGGTGATGACATGTTGGTGTTTCGAGGGTTAAGTGAGCCAATATATTTGAAAGACAAGAGGTGGTTGTAAAGTGGTGTGACATGGTGCTATGAAGCAGGCAGC
>NW_011889172.1:376875-400155 GCF_000151845.1 Pteropus vampyrus
ATAACAAAATCCCCTAGACAGGGATGGGGGTGGGTGGTGGGAGGAGCTTAAACAACAGAAATGTAATTTCTCACCATTCTGGAGGCCAGAAGTCCAAGATGAAGGTGTCACCAGGGTTGGTGTCTCCTGAGGCCTCTCTCCTTGGCTTGTGGATGGCTGTCTCCTCCCTGTCTTCACTGGGTCTTCTCTCTGTGCGTGTCTGTGTCCTAATCCTCTCTTCTTATAAAGACATCAGTCATATTGGATCAGGGCCCACCCCCAATGACCTCATTTTAACCTCATTACCTCTTCCAAGGTCCTCTCTCCACATACAGTCACATCCTGAGGTCCTGGGGGTGAGGACTTCAACATATGAATTTGGGGTGGGGGGACACAACTCAGCCACAATGGTGTGTGAGCAGGGGAAGGATTTAGTTGGATAATCATGGAGGGTGGACTGGCCCAGGCAGCACAGAAGCAGAGACACCCACCAGCAAGCTCCAGGTGAGTGCATGAGGGTGGGGGTGGGCAGGCTGACTCGGCCCATCCTAGGAGTTTTCCAGAGCTGTCAAAGAAATGAATCTTGTAGACAGAAAACAGCTCCAGTTGGCTTCAAGGCACGTTCTCTGCTCAGAGGGGAGGGGGCAGTGATGGCCACCTGGGTCACTGGAGCCCTTTGTTAGTGAAAATGGGCCAGTTGAAAGGAAATCGATTCTGGCTAAGCGTTGAGCAGCTGCTCCCAGCCAAAGCTACTAGTGAGGGGCCCTTTGCCCCTCTCCTCCAGGGCTGGGACAGGAGCCAGCAGGAGTCTGAGGATTGTTCTTCCAGGTGGCAGATCCCTGAAGGGCCTTCAATCAGTGTGCATTGTGGCCGCCAGTGCCTGCATCCATGTGAGGTGGAGTTTCACCTCCATCCTGGGCACTCACCAGGGACCAGCTCCACATGTAATGATTATCATTATCCCCAGCCTTGCCAAGTGGCGCCCATATGCCAGGCGCCTTACATGCTCAATGTGTTCACGAGGAACCTCCTAGTGCCACCTCCTAGCCATGTGACTTTGAGCAAGTGACTCAAACTGCACTGTGACTCAGTTTCCCCGTAAAACAGACCTCGCCTCTTGGTGTTGGTCTGGAGGATAAATGGTTGCCTGCGCAGTCTCAAACCATACAAATAAAAACCGTGTAAGATCAGCTACTGATAGTATTGTCCCCATGCAAGTCACGACAGCTCCAAGACGTCCGGGTGTTACAAACTGAAGGTCAGGGAGGAAAAGTCAAGTGGCACGTGTCATCAGTCTGTTAAGGGAACAGAGGCCATACTTAACGTTCCATGGAGGGAATTTAATACGGGGAAAATGATGCTAAGGAGCCAGAAGGGCTGAAAGAGGGCAGTGGAGAAGGTAACATGATCCAACGAATAGCAGCTGCAAGGAGCTGTAGGGCCCGCAGGGCAATGCGAGGAGGGTGTGACCAGAGCCCAAAAACGGGGTCACCAAGCAGGGGTCATGGCTTCCTGAGTGGATGCCAGGTGGCAGCCGGACCCAGGGAGGAGACAGGCCACTGCCTGCAGCAAAGAAACGGGGAGAAATCCCCTGCCTTGTCTTTCTCCCACCTCCAAACTCCCACTGCGGCCTCCCATTGGCTGAACCTGACAGAAAGCCGGTGAGTAAGGGAACCTGGGAAATGTAGTTTTTAGGGGTCAACTCCCCTAAAAACAGATACAGAGAACAAGGAAAAGGCGAGGAATGGATCTGAGGGACTCCAGGTAGATGACCAGCTAACATGACTCTCTCTGAAGTTGTCTTAACTGCCAAACTACACACTCAAGGAGCATTTGCTTATGTCAACTGCCCTGTTTCGTCCCCACCAATAAGCCTTTGAAGGAACACTGATAATGCCAGATCTTTCTTGTCCATAGTTAAGAACAAAGTTGAAAAGTAACCCCCTCAGGGAAGCCTTCCGTGACTGCCTCCTTAAAGAAGCCCTTCTCAGTCCTCATCTTCCTGCCTGGCATTTGTCATGGCAGAAACCATACTGTATATATTTGTTGGCTGGTGTGATATGTGACCCACGAGGAGAGACATGCACAAGGACCTCATGTCTTAGAAACTACCATGTTTCCAATGCCTAGAAAATCACTTGGCACATAATAGGTACTCAATAAATATTTGTACAGTTTTCTTAAAACCTTGAGGTGATGCTGCTTGCTCTATATATTAAGTAGAACTACAAACCCAGGTCTGTGGGGTTGTACGGATGCTGGTGTTTCTTCTCTGCTGCCTCCTGCCAGCTACCTCAGGACTCTCCAAACTCCACGCATCCTTCAGGGCTCAGAATAAACATCACCACCTCCAAGAAGCCTTCCCCACCCCTACAGACAGGTCCCCCACCTCTGGTGTGTGTCTCCACAGTTCCCTACCCCTTCCTTCTCACAAGTTTTCTTAGATTGTATTCTCTTTGTTGCTTGGGTGAGAATGTGTGTGTCTTATAAAACTGCGAGATCTAAAAGGGCAGGGCTGAGGTCTTCCTTCTTTCCCACTGTGGACAGAGTAGGCGGGCATCTTTAGGACATGAATGAATGAATACCTCTTGTACACTCCAACTCCTCCATTTCACCTCTTGCCCCCCAGTTTCCACACACCTGTTCCACTCTCTCAGGTCCACTTCTTTTCCTTCTCTCCCTCCCAGGGTGGATGCGGGGGCTCTGGGTTTTGAAGGAGTCATGGGTTTAAGACAGTTGAGTGTAGCTCTGAAGCTCTGCACACGCCAGAGCCTAGTGACTTGAGTTCAAATTCTGGCTCCTCCACATTTCAGCTGTGTGACCTTGGGCAAGTGATTTAACTTCTCTGTGCATCCGTTTGCGCATCTGCAAAGTGGGGATAATAGCAGTGCCTTCCTACAGGGCCATGGAGAATTAAATGAGCCATTCTGACCTGTTTCAGGACAGCATCTCTTCCTCTCAGCTCCCTCTGTAATTTCCAGGCAAGTTTGGAAAGCAGAGGGCTGAGGTTCCGGCAGTTAATGAATCCGGAAAGGATCTCAGCTGTGTCAGGGGAGCCCCGGTGCCAAGCTGGCCCGATTTTCATCCCGAGAGAGCTGAGAACAGGCTCTGGTGTCAGACATCCACATTGTGATTGGCACAAATGCCTGGTGCTCCTGTGACCCTCTTCGGTGGAGCCTGGGGCTCTCTGCCCAGATCTCCTTAGTGACTGGGCACACTCGCCCCGCAGCTGCTGGGAGTGGAGGCTCACAGCCAGCACCTGTGACCTTCTCCAGAGTCCTGCCCTTGGCTTATGGGAATCAGTATACCTAGGAGACGTGTGGGAGGGGTCCCCCACCCCCAGGAGCAGACAATGACTGATCGGTGCAAGGGCGCAAAAGCCCACCCCCTCTGCGATACCATTTACCTTCCAAATTGGCCCATGCCCTGTGGATCAGGCCAAGCCTGGATCTTACCTGAGACTTCACCCTCAATCAATCAACCCCTTACCCCGCTGAGGCCTGCTTCCCTTAGCCTCCACTCCCAGCTAATCCTGCACTCCAAGTCCCCGTCTCAGGTTCTGCTTCTCAGGAACCTAACCTAAGATTGGGGGGAACAATGAACGTTCAATGTAAAGGAGTATTCATGTGGGTGTCCCTTCCAAGCTCAAATTCACACCCAGGCACCACGTTCTGTGCTTTCCACCTACATGTTCAATTTGTCAGCCAAACCTGAGAGAAGCTCCCACTTCAAAACACATCCCAAATTCTCCCCTGTCCACCCAGTCTACACATGTAGCCCATGACTCTCCAAGGCTCTCAGCTGCATTTTTCTGCAAAAAAAACTCCCTACCCCTTGACCCTAGGTTAAAATTTATCTTGATTCTTGCCTGTCTCCCCAAGGGCAGGATGATTATCACTCTGTTCACTGCTGTGTTCCCAAATCAGAACAGCGCCTGGCACATAGTCAGTCCTCAATAAACACGTCTAGAACTAAAGAATGAATCCCTGAAACGCACTCATTTGGAGGTGGCTTTAATTGTCTCTGTCTCATATAGCTTTACAATCAGAATCTACTCATGTCTTTCCCTCTCAGCGGCTATCTCCCCAGTTCAGTCCCTTCTGACCTGGTCTCCACTCTCTAACCCCACAGTCTGTTCCCACCAGGGCAGCCAGAGGGCGCCTGTGAGTACCTACGGCGGTCACATTCTTCCTCTTCTCAGAACTCTCCATGGCTCCCACCTTTCTGGGGGTCAAAAACCAAAGTCTTCCCACGAGGCCAGCAAGATCGGTCCGAGCACCTCCCTGCCATCGCCTCCTCCATGCTTCCCTTCGCTCACTGCGCTCCAGCCACACGGGCCTCCCCGCCGTTTCTGCAACAGCCGGAGCATGCTTCTTTTACCTCGAGTCTTTGCATGCGCTATTCCCTCTGCCCGCATGTCCTTCCACCTCCTTCGAGTCTTTACTTAAATGTCATTGTTTCAGGAGGATTTCCCTGACCTCCCCCTCTCCCAGTCAGAACTACAAGTGTCTCAGCACTAATCATTCCCCCCCACACACATTATCAGCTTCCAACACACTACATCGTTTGAGCATTAATTTTGCATATTATCTTTCTTCCCCTCCAGAATGTCAGGCCGGGATTTTTTTTTTTTTTACCTGTTTTTGTTCACTGCTGTGCACAACAGGAACTTGGTATCCATTTGTTATTCTTAAAAATCTGCATGGCTGCCCTATGAGGTAGGGGACCTCGGCACCCCCCTTACACAGACGAGGAACACAAGGCCCGGAGTGCGGAAGTGCTGCCCTCGGGCTGTGGGTCGGGGAGTGGGCCCCTTGAGCTGGCGCTGCGGGCCTCGCCATGGCGTGCGCGCGCGCACCTGTGTGCGTGCATGAATGTGTGTGCGTGGGGATGTGTGCGTGCGTGCATGAATGTGTGCGTGTGCACATGCATGTGTGTGCGCGTGTGCATGTGCGCGCGTGCGCGTGTGTGTGTGTGTGTGTGTGTGTGTGTGTGTGTGTAGGGGTAGCTCCGCATGGCTTTGGATGGGGCTTGAGCTACAGCTGAAGGAATGTGGTGGGTGAGGGAAGAACCCCATCAGCCACAGGCCTGTTATTTATAGACGTATCCTGGTTCATAAATTCCAATTTTTTTTATCTCCCTCACTGCCAGGGCACTATAAATATTCATGAGTTTCCTGCCTTGGAATATTTAAGTAGCTGGAGCAAGGAGTGGGACAGGCCTTGGGAGGAGGATAAGGTCCCAGGTGGTGTCGGGGACGTGCCGTGTGAAAGGCAGGGGTCTCTCGGGATTTGCCTTCTTCCCTCTGGGCTCCCCTTCCAAGCTACAGCTGGCAAGATGGGGCAGGTTCTCAGCCAATACAGAGATATCCCAATGCCTATTATGATTCTTCCCCAGTGTCTGTGGAAAAATACCACCCACTCCAGGGGTAGAGAAGGTGTCTGCGCCGTTTTCTCAGCTCTGACTCTGGCTCTGGCTTGGAAACTCATTATCCTGGGACCCCCAGCTCAGGAGGGAGGGGAAGACCCCTCAGATGTGCCACAAGGCAAAGGCGCTCTGCAGGCAAACCAGGCAGAGGGCGTGTGTGGCCTCCTGCCTTGACCCACAGAGAGGAACAGGTCATAAAGACTAGTCCATATGGGAGGGAATAAAGTGTCCATGTGTGGACTGCATATATGAGTATGTAATTCTCTGAATGTGTAAGAGACTGTGGCAGTCAATAGAACTGTTCACAAATTTTCCAGTTCTCTCTTGGGCAGAATAGGGCCTCATAACTTCTTTTGGCCAATGCCATGTGAGCTGAAGTGACTTCTAGGTGACAGCTTTAAGAGAGCCATATTCTTGCCTCAGCAGTTGTGGAGGTGTGTGCTGATGAGAAGCCTCCTTTGGCTGGGGTCTCCGAGTCACTACACTGGGCAGAGACCCCTGCCAACCTGCATGTAGCATGAGCAATAGCTCATTTGGTTGCACTAATCCACTGAGACTTGGGGGAATATGTGTTATGCAGCACACCCTCGCCTACACTGGCTAGCACAGAGCCTGTGAGTGTATGAGATGGCTGTGTGGCAGGTCTGTTTGTGCAGCCAAGAACACACATGAGTGTGTAGCCATTTATAAACCTACATGTGTGAGCATCAGCAAGTGTATAAAACTACACATGTGAGTGTATAATACCAGAAATGAGTAAGAGTGTGCAAGACTATGTATGTGGGTGAGAAGAAGTGAATGTGAAAGGTAGGGTGCTACATCGCACAACCCCAGGGGGCACTATTCTCAGAGAACACCGTGGCCCCTAGAATCAGGCCACTATTATAGATGTGGAAGTGTCGTGGTGTGGGAGGCTATGTCTGAATGTGCTGGCTGGCCGAGCTCGCGTGAGATGGTAATGTGCTCTGTGCATGTGTGTGCAAGGATTTGTGTCTGGCTGCTGGGTCAATGTGCATGTTGTGTGCAAAGCATGTTGCTGTGTGTTTGAGGTATGCAGGTGGATTATGGTGCCATGCAAGTATATCAGCCATGGTATGAATATGTGAGCCCCTGTGTGTGGTGAGCCTGTGTGGAGCATGGGCATCACTCTAGTCTGTATCAGAGTGGTCACAGCCAACATGGATGAAGGCATGGCCATGCTGGGCATTCCCAAGCTGTCAGCTCTGCTGAGCATGTTTCCAGGTTCAGGGGCCTGAGCTAGCTCAAACTTGGGTTCTAGGATGACCTGGCACTGGAAAGTAAAATTCACTTCCCTTTGTTAGTCCTGGGATAGTCCACATCATTTGTAAGGGAAATTAATCGTAGAGGTACTCAATAGTTTGAGCAAACTTGCTCAACAAGCAGGGAGACCCCCACAAGGCAAACCAATTCTGCCCCACTTTCCTCAAGATCAGTCAATTTTCTGATTCTATCCTCATGAGCTTCACTCTGGTCCATCTCAAGACTCAGGTTCAACTCTGGTCTATCCTAGGACCTGAGTCTGGCCTAGACTATCTCAAGCTTGTATTATGATCCTGCTTTACCCAGGACTTGTATTTGGTCCTGGTCTCCTAGGTCTCCTGGGACCATGTTTATCTTTGGTCTATCCCTAGGTCCAAATACAGCCTTTGTCTATCCAGGATTTGGGTTTGACCTTAGTCTGTCAGAGTCAACCATGGAGTATCTCAAGACCTCAGGGGTATATCCCGGTTCTGTCCCAGGACTTGAATTAATCCCCAGTCTCGGGACCTGAGCTGATCCCAGTCTATCTCAGAACCCAGTTTCCCCGGGTCTGTCTCAGTATGAGTCCACCTTGCCTAATCTCAAGTTTCACAATCAGGGGAGAAACCCATAGCTAGAGTTTCTTTTTCCTAAGCATCTCCCCCTCATGAAGCCCTTCCCCGCAAGTGCTCAGGACTCTTGGATGAATGTCCACTGCAAATGATTGGTGTGACTTGGGATTAATGAGGGTAAGGGGATTTTATTTTTCCAATGTCATTATTTAAAATTCATTAAAGCAGATTTTATGGGTCTTTTTCAAGGATGATTACAAGGCTTTCTTGATGGGCTATTACAAATGGCATTAATATTAAGAGTTGGGAACCTTTACAAGAACTCATCGTGAATACTGGAGCTGAATATCTCCCATTTGAGCCCTCTCTAGGCCCAGAAACCAAACCTTAGGCCAGGAATTCAGGAGGGGGCTTTGAAGAGGGCTTTCTTCATGGGTGTGTGCCA
Organism: Pteropus vampyrus; assembly: GCF_000151845.1. Lineage (NCBI taxonomy): Eukaryota > Metazoa > Chordata > Mammalia > Chiroptera > Pteropodidae > Pteropus > Pteropus vampyrus. The sequence continues at coordinate 384,559 of NW_011889172.1, forward strand.
TGGGGAAGGCCAGCACACTGCCGTGGGGCAATTTGAGCTGAACAGGAAGACTCAAAACATTCTCCATTCTCCTCCATGCTTCCCCGACCTCCCAGAGAAAATAAAAGCCATAAGATGAAATCCTTCTTCTCCCCGTCATAATTTACAAACTTTCACCCTGTCCTGGCCCCGCCCTCCCGTTACAGTGGAGGCGGGGCCCTTCATCTTGGGGTGCCCGCCCTCCCGTTACAGTGGAGGCGGGGCCCTTCATCTTGGGGTGCCCGCCCTCCCGTTACAGTGGAGGCGGGGCCCTTCATCTTGGGGCGCCTGCAGCTGTTCTTGCTTTCATCCTCTTCTACCTTGGGAATCTCAAACAAGCAATATCCTGTCCTTTTCTTGTGTGTTCAACCTCTTGCTCGCAAGCGGAACTTTCTCACTGGTTTTCAAATGAACTCGAGTCTCTCCTACTAAAAAACAAGACACCATACCTGACTCCCCCTTCCAGCTGTTTCCCATTTCTCTTCTCCTCTTCTTAGTTGCCTACGCCAACTGCCTCCATTTCCTCGCTTCCTGAGTTTGCTCCTCCATCATTCCTATCTGGTATCTGACCCCATTGTTCCACCAACACAGCCCTTGCAAAGTCCACCGATGGCCTCCGTGTGTCTGAATCCAACGGATGCCTTTCCGCCTGCCATCTTTCTTGACCTCTCGGCAGGATCTGACTCTGCTGGCTGCTCTTTCTTGATACATTTCCTTCCCTTGGCCACCACCACGCATACTTGCATGATTCCCTCCCACTTCAATGCATCTCCTTTGCAGATTCATCTTCCTCCACCTAGTTATTAAATGTTACTCTAGACCCAGGTTTCTCAACCTGAGCAATATTTTGGCTGGATATTCACCTGCATTCCTGGCTTTTTCCTCCTGGACACCCATTGTGCCCTCTCTCGGTTGCAACAAAATATCTCCAGACATTGCCAAATGTCCCCTGGGTGCAAAATCACCTCCTGGCTGAGAACCACTGCTCTGGACTCAGCCTTAGGCTCTCTCTTTACCTCGATCTTTCTCTAAAGGTTCTCAAACTTGTCAAGTCTCCCATCACCATTTGCATCCATACATGTCCTCAGAACTCCAAATCCATACATACAGCTGACCCTTGACCCCCACCCTTGGATGTCTCAAAAGCATCTCAATCATAACATGCTCAGAATAAAATGCAACTGTTGAACCTAGTTCTCATTCAGTACTCCACAGGTCCCCATCCCTATTCCCCAGGTCTGTGGTTCAGAGGCCCAGGCATTATCCTCACCCCCATTTCCACTCCTTCACCTAGTCTGACCTTAACTCCTAGATAGTTTTACAATTCATGCATGGTTCTCCATCTTTATCACCACTCAATAGTCCAAACCGCCCTCACAAAGTCTTTCTGGTCTGCCTTGATCTACTCTTTATCTTGCCAGTCCACTCTACACATGGGAGCCTCAGGGAACTTTTATGATGCACATCTGATCATATCCTCCTTCCAACCAAAGCCTCACTGGTAAATTCCTTTATTCTTAGGATACAGATAAAACTCCTTAATGCAGCCCCAAGGCCCTGTGGGTCTGCCCTTTACTTACCTCTCTATTTTCATTCCCCTCCAAGGCCTTCTTTAGTCTGTCACACTGACCACACTTTCTCTCACCCCAGGGCTTTTGCCTAAGCAGTTCTCTCTGCCTGGAAGACCTGTGCTCTCTGCTTCAGCTCTTACTTCCTCTGAGATCAAATCCCCTTATTAGAAGCTCCTATAACCCCAAGGATCTTTTCCTCAAGCTGTTATCACAGCTGCCATTTATATCTATTTGTGAACATTTGATCATATCTGTCTCTCATTTTGAAGGCGGCTTCATGCACTCCTGTGTTCTGGGCTCACCATCTTATCTCTTGTGATGGGCACGTAATAGGTCCTCAAAAGTACTTGTTGACTAAATACATGGATAGGTAAGTGGCCCCCACTGCTTTCAGGATCAAGTTCAAGTGACTTGCCCTGGCATCCGAGGCTCTCTATCACCTCCTCTGTAGGATGTGCACTGTAGAGTGTAGGTCTAAGCTCTCAGTGCAGATAAAGATCACAGCAGAGACAGAAGGGCAACAGATGCCAAACGGGGAGTAATAATCAGCAGAAGCAGAAAGTTGGAGGCAGAGATGAGCAAGAGAATATGGCCCCCCGGGGAGGGGGGAAATCTTGGGGAAACACTGGCCTTCCATGGAGCATGGAAGGGGTTCAGGCCATTATTTCTTTTTGGCTATTAAGAGGCAGGGTGACCGAGCTGACACTTGGTCTGCTCTAGTCATCCCTCCAGGGGTATTTTAGAAAACCTCCCTTGGCCTTCGTGCTTCTTTCTAGCTACCACTCCATTTCTCTGTTCTTTTCCTTCTCTCGCTCCTCACATCTAATCCATCAGCAAGTCCTGATGGCTCTACTACAAAGACATGAGCCAAATCTGCCCATTGCTCACCATTCCAGGTGCTGCTATCCAGGCTCAACCACCACTGGCTTTTGCTTGGACTATTGCAGTCACCTCCTTCTTGATCTCCCTGCTTCCACCCTCTCTCCCTGGAATCCGTTCCCCATCACAGAACTTAGAGAGATCTTCAAACAATGGGAACGAGATCACGGCGCTCCTCCCCACCGCAACACATCCAGCGGCTTCTCACTGCGTTTAGAAGAAAAACCAACAACTCATTCTGGCCTGTGAGGCCCCTGCCAGCCTGTACAACCTCATGCCCTCCTCCTTTCCAGCCACCCAGGTCCTCTCTTTCCAGATGGCACCGAGCTCATTTCTGCATCAGGGACATTTGCATTTGCAGTCTCCTCTCCCAGAATGTCCCTCTCCTGTCCTTTCCATAGCCGACTCCTCATCTGTCAGGTCTCTGCTCACATGTCACCTCCCCAAACAGTTATAAGATGAGTAAGTTCTGGGGATGTAATGTACAGCATGGTGACTACAGTTAAAAATATTGTACTATATACTGGGAAGATGCTAAGAGAGTAGATCTGAAATGTCCTCCCTCCTCCCACAGAGGTAACTATGTGAGGAGATGGAGGTGCTAACTAACCCTAATGTGGTCATCATTCTGCAGAACGCACATGTACCAAATCGTTTCATTGCACACCTTACACTTACACAATGTTATACATCTATTATATCTCAAAAAAGCTAGGGAATAAGCCACCTCTCCAGAGAGCGTACCCCAATGTCCCAACAAAAGGTTTCCCAGTCACTTTCTTTCACGTCTTCTTGTTATTTTCTTTACAGCACTTATCTTTCCAAAACAAGCGTGTTTATTTATTTGCTTACATGTTTATTGTGTCTCCAGTATAAATACACAACACAAAATGGAGGTAAAACCCATCATATTCACAGCTGTGTCTCAGCATCTATGACAGTGCTTGAGACTCTAGGCATTCAACCAGTTTGTCAAGTGAGTGGATGAATTAGTAAGTGAGGACGTCTGTCGTTGCCTCTCCTCCCTGTGCCCCTTCCAAGAGAATGCTCCTACCCGTAAATCCCTCCCGAGAGTGAAACCTCCATAACCACGTTCTCAGGTACCAAAGGTGTCCAGTCTCAGTGAAATGGACAAGTGGATTCCCGACACAGGATGACAGAGGCACATTCTCCAGTCCAGGGAGATGGAACTGGAACGTGGGGCTATGGAGCTGAAGGTGTGTGGGGGACCAGTGCTGCAGAAACCCAGAGTCACAGGCAGGCTGGAGTGAGGGGTGCAGAGACAATGGGCCCTCAGAGTGGGGGAGACAGGAAAGTGGAGACCTGCTCCTAAATCCAAAGCAGCCCCACCTCCACCACTATCCATTGCCCTGGTTTAGCTCTTTGCACAGTGTTATTACTGGATGATAATTTCTCACTTGTTTGTTGGTTACTGGTATCTGCCCACTAAAATGTCAGCTGCATGAGAGCAAGCATCTTGCCTATCTCATCTACATGGTGTATAGTAGGTACATGATAAATATTTGCTAAATGAATTGAGAAACGAGTGAATGGTGGCTTTCCAAGTGCCCGGAGCCTCAGCTGTTGGGTTTTGTGAGATTCCCTGCATTCATGGCATGAAGCTCCTATTTCACTGGGTCACTGTAGGGGTCTTTCTATTCCAAACAGACTCTCCGACACCCCCTCCCCACCCCCAGGCAGACAGACCAGAACTGTGATGCTTGGACGCAAATGAGAATGAACAGAGATGTCAGGAAAGAGCCCCCTGGTGAGAGAGGAAACCAAGGCTGTCAAAGACTGACTCTCAAGTGAGAGTAGCAGAGAAACAGATGAAGCTGGAAGGCTGAAGAGACACCAGGGTGGACACCAGGACAGGCAGGGGGATGAGAGGAAAGGCTGGAAAACTAGACACAAAGGACCAGGATCTCTCTGCATCTCAAGAACATTCACAACGGTAATAACGATTCTACTAGACGATAACAATAGTCCCTACCAGGCACTGGGCTTTTCCCTGTGCTGGGGACCATGCTAAGCCATTTCTGAGCACTGGCTGCCACAGTTAGCTCTGATGGGAGGGAGGCTTCAACAGAGGACAATCTCAGCTAAGACAACCTGGTGAGTGAGGCTGGGCTCAGAGCTCTGTATTCCCAGATGGCATTACTGGGTCACCCAGGCACCCATGGGACTCTTTACTTCCCCTCCATGGTTCTCCAAAAAGGGCCTGGGCAGTTCTGAGGCCACTCTTGCTGGTTTTGAAATCTCACTTTGCCAAGAACCCAGGGAATATGAGGGGATTTGGTCACTTATGTCCTAAAATAGTGGCATGTAGGTATTGGAGCACTGGGGTTCTGTGACTATCTGTGGACTTCCATGTTTATCCACAGGCATCTGTAAGCATCCTTCTGGACACATATGGAACATGTGGACACATCTGTGACTAGCCACACACATAGGTGCATGTTCACGTAAACCTAGATGTATGCATCAGGAAAAGTGCAAGAATATGTATGTGCCTCTTGCACGGTCGCCCGTGGCCATGAATATTCCCTTCATTTAGACATGTTCACAGCATTCTATTCCCATATACTCTATATACAATTCACGAGCCCACAAGTCAGTCTTGATACATGCACGATGACGTATCTGTGTCGATTTGCCTCTCTCCTTGAGCGTTCATGTCCATGTGCCGCCCTATAGCCATGTATGTAAATGCACATTGCCTATAACCACAAACAACTCTGCCAGAGATACACAGAGATCCATTACACAGATGAACATCTCCCTGTAAATACTCATGGCCCTCTCTGTGCTATTCTGGACAGCCATACACACGTGTACATGTCTATATAGAAGCCACAGACATGTTATACATCAGAGTCCATTCAAAAACCCCCACGCCCTTCCATGTATAATTCTCCAAGTCTATGGGTGTCCATCAGCTATATGTGCAAACATTCCTACACTCTTAACAGAAAGTGACATCTGTGTACATTCCGTCAGCTGCCCTCTGAGGTCTCCTCAACTAACTCATTAGTATTGCAGTCAGTCCTGAAATATTCCTGCAGAATTTATGCTTTACTAATAAGCCTGGTGTCCTGCTGAGGTCACATGGCACTTACAAGGGCTAATGAACCCAGCCTTGCTCAGCAGGCGTAGGGAGTCCTGGCCTCTTGGACTAGCCAGAGAATGCACTCACCAGAATGAGCAAATTCCCCTTCTTTCTCACTGCACCAAATGTCCCAGCCAGTGCCTGTCCACAGAACCAAAGTCACATTTTGAGATATGTTTATGGCCCCAACACTACCCTGGCATCATACTAAGGGCTGCGTCACCAGATTTGTCATTATACTGACATCTGCATCACCTTGGTGGACATTACACCGAGAGTTGCATCATCAAACCTGTCTTTATGTGAAGACTTAATCACCCTTTTGTCAGACTACTGAGGGCTCCAGGCTGAGCATTATACTGAGGGTTTCATAAACTAGAAAGTATAATTTGAGAAGCAATGTCTTCCCTCAGCACTGATAACTCCTCTGTGTGGGGTGCAAAGGGGCAGGCAGAGGTGAGGCTGAGAAGTAATCCTAAAGGACCTGGTAAGACTATAGCAAGGGGAAACTGGGACCCTGAAGCTGTGCACTGGGGAGGGATGCTACCCAGGACGGAGGAGTGCATAGTGCACCAAGAGCTGAAACTCAACCCTCCTGATCCACCAGTGCTGGAGGGGCTGGGGAGATTCAGAGTGTGCAGCGGGAGGTGGCAGCGGGGACGGGAAATGGGAGATAGGGGATACGACCAGTTCCTCCTGGAAGCTGCGGATATTATCATACCTCCACTGTCCTGGCCAGGGGACCTGCAAGACATACCTTCCATGCTCTTGAGGAGAGATGCTCCCATCAAGCGTTCCAGGCTCAGACATTCCCTCCACGAGAGACACACCCTGACCTGCTCCAACATGTCCATGGGCTCAGATGTGCCCAGTGGCCACCAGACTCTCCTTACACAAAGGAGCATGCTTGCTACAGAGACATCCCGTGACATGATCAAACATGCTACGACCTGCCCTGACACGCAGGGCAGGCTCCAACATATACACACATACCCTAGCATGCTCGGGGGGGACAGGGGGAGCAGGCTTCCAGTCCCTGCCCCTTCCAGATGGATTGACGGGGCTTGGAGAGAAGGTTGTTATAAATTAAACATTGAGACACGGTCTGAGCACCAGACTGCCATCCACCCATTGGCTGGTTCTCTCCCAGGAGGCTGTGGGACCACAGGGTGGGGAAGAGGGCAGGGGAAGAGCAGCTCGCTTAATTAATTAGTCCTAATTGAGATATCTTTGTAAATATACCTTTCCTGAAGGACATGATCTCATCATTTCCTGGGATTTGACATCTCTGTCTCCAGCCCGATTATCGCAGAAATGATAAGAAAAAGACAAAGCCATTCAAAAGGCTGCTTGAACCTTAGCTATGCTTCTGATGATGGCAGCACCAAGGAACAAGCGCGGAGGCTCAGAGATGCACAGAGATCCAGGCAGAGAGATGGAGGAAACTGAAACACAGGGCAGGAGGCAGGACAGCAGGCAACAGGGAGACCGAGCGCCACAGGCAGAGTCAGAAATACAGGGAGAGGGAGACACAGGCGGAGAAACTTCACGACAAGGGAGACCAGAAGTGGGGACAGATGGACCCAAGGCTGGGCAGACAGACCTCTCTCTGCCTTTTCTTGCCTCGCCTGGTCTCCCATCTCCTGGGCAAACCACCCACTGCGGCAGCGGCAACAATCAAGCCTGATTCTTTTTGGCCCTTGCCACCCTCCCCTTTGCTCTCCCTCCTCCAATCACTCCTGCAATCATTTCCCTTGTTCAAAATGAGCTTCTGCAGCTGCAGCCCAGACAGCTGTTCCATCTTGGATCTGGTGCTGGGACCGGTGGCTGGGTCCTAGAGGGACACCCTCCTGGGCTGCAGGGGGGCGTGGGAATGGGGGTGGTGGGGAGGGAGTCACCTGGAGCTTGGGGACCCGCCCACCCCTCATCCTGGGCTCCCATCAAAGCTCCTCCACAACATCCCCAGGGATCCAGACACCCTGCACCCTCTCTGCAGCCTTCGAAAGCTTGTGCTGGTCTGACTCACCCCACCACTCACTGAATCTCGCCAGCACCCAACACGGCTCCTGGCTCTGTCCTATCTCAAGAGCCCTCTTAAGTTTGGGAATCCTAGTCTCTCCCCTACCCTGTCAGGGTCCTAGACTGTGATGTAGCAACTCTGACAATATGGAAACAGAATCTCAGGGAGACAGACAGATGTACTGAGAGACAGAGATGAAAGAGATAGAGACACCAAAAGACGGAAATGACAGAGTCAGAGTCGAGAGAGACACATAGACGGAGAAAGTGGCAAAGACACACAACAGAGACAATAAAATAGACTCAAAGACACAGAGACAAGACAGAGGTAGAGAGAAGATGGACAGTATGACAGAGACAAAGAGAGGCAGATGGAGAGAGAATCATCAATATTCACTCAGCAAACATTTATTGAATGTCTACTATGTGTTGTGGGTACACAGTTAAGACAAAGAAAAGGAAAAAAGATAATGAAACAAAGATAAGAGAGAGGGGGTGAGGAGAGGGGTGGAGAGAGAGACAGAGAGAGAGAGAGACAGAGAGAGACTGACTGACTCTTAAAAGACAAGAGTTTAAAAATAGAGGTGTCAAGGCTGAGACAGAGACAAGGACTGGGAACCAGCTTGGCCCCCTGGGTGTCCTGGTGGCAGACTCTTCACTCCCACACACAAACACATCCAACCCCACATCAAGCTCTCAAAGCGCCCGGGCCTCCCCCAGATGGCTGCTTTTCTCCCACGCCCAGCTTCAGCAGCTGCTCCCCACTGGAGCTTCACAAAGAGGCATCAGCCGCCTAGGGCCAGAGGTGAGCAGGATGCTGGGGGCATTAAAGGCACCAAGAGGCAGAAACGAGGGCTTTCTTCTGGAAGAGGAGGAAGCCAGTTTTAGCCACACTCAAGCAGTCCAGACCATCTTGCCTTGACCGCTGTCTGTGGTTCTGACTGGTTGGAGCAAAGGCTACACCTCAAGCCATTTCTATATGTTGGCATCAAACTTGGGGCAGCCCAGGTCCAGGGAGGTGCTCAGCAACCCCCAGTGGGCTAAGGCTCCTTCCTACCTCACCAGATCCTCAAACACATCACCTGCCGACCCACCCCAACACGTTCACACACTCTCTCCCGGCCTCTCTCCCTCCACTTTACCAGCTCTGCCTTTGCCCAACTCTTACTCACCCTTCATGTCTCAGGGCAAATGTCATCTCCTCAGGGAAGGCTTCATGGACCACCCCTTCCCCACGGCACGTTTTCCGGGCTGCACATCTTCTCTGTTGTCCTTACCACTGTAATTATACAGCCATCTGCACCATCCCACACTCACTACATCTCCCTATGAAGCTTCATGAGGAGAGAGACTGAGTCTCTCTTGTTCACTGCTGAATCCTCAGCCCCCAGCACAGAGCTTGGCACATAGAGGAGCTCAGCCATCGCTAGTCGGGGATGACTGTTCTGCTCTTTGTGGCAAGACCACTCCATACCTTTTTGTGGAATCGAAGTTGGCAATGTGCGCATTTTCCGGACGTCCATTCAAACAGAGAAGCATTGAGAAACAAGAACACGAAAATAATGCTTTAAGAAACAGATGCTTCCGAGCCATGGCAGAAGACTCAGGGATCACAGAAAAACTCATCAAGGCTCAGAGGTGTCGCTGGGAGGAAGAAAGGGCAGTGGTCTCTGGGGCAGAACTGAGACCATTCAGAAAATCCCTACTGCTTGAAGTGAGACGATCCCAGTAATAAACTACAGGGACAACGTTTTTGCTCACATAACACTTCCATTCTGTTGGTAATAAACAAACAATTACCAAGATGATTTCAGATAATTATGAGTACCAGGCAGAAGACAGAACAGGTTCAAATCATAGAGCAGGGGCATGTTAGCTGAGGTGGTCAGGGCAGGTCTCTGACATCTGAACTGGAACCTGAGGAGGAGCTGGCTAGAGGAAGAACTGAGGGAAGCGTGTTCCCTGAGGATGGCACAGCAAGTGCAAGTTCCAGAGGCAGGAACAAGAAGAGCAGTGAGTGGCAGATGAATGGTCCAAGAGCTGAGACTCAGGCGGGTGGGGCTTTGTAACGATAATGGTGATAACAACAATAGCTGACCTTTACAGGCACCTTCCAGCTGTCAGGCACACCGCTAACCACAACGCTATAAGGTACATCCCGCTATGATCCCTACTTTATAAATGAAGAAACTGAGGCTCAACGAGTTGGGCCAGGGTAAGGAGTTCAGATTTGGTGCAAGCAAGGTGGGCAAAAGTTTAAAGGGGACAGATTTCACTCTCGAAACCTAGAAGGATTTTCTAACACAGGTCTATTGAAAAATGCAGAGCAGCCTCTTATTCCTTTCCTGCTCCAAACCCCTCCAAGTCTCCCAACCTTTGACAATCAGAATGAAGTATAGGCACCTCAAGCCAAATCCCTTCATCACATGGACCCTCAGGCCACTTCCACACTCCTCCCAACCTGGCATGTAAGTCTCCAGCAACTCTTGAATTGCTTGCAGTCTCTCTGCCCACCGGGGTGCTCCTCGCCTGAGCCTTTGTCTATGCTATTCCTTCCTTCTGGAGGGTCCTTGCTCTGTCTTCGTCCGGCCCATTCCTTCTCGACTTTAAGACACAGTTCGGGCATCACCATCTCCAAGAAACCCTGTGGCATCCCAGCTTGTTTCAGTGCCCTTCCTCTGTGCCCCCATAACACTCCAGAAACATCCCTATCATCACGCGTACCACGTCTTGTCACAAGTACTGTTGATGAGACTGCGCTCTGATTGGAGTTGGGGGCATTATTCATCTTTCTATTCCACAGTCTAGGACCCTTCCTCATAAAGTAGGTACCTGATAAATATTTCCTCACACTTTAAGGTATTTGAGCAGAAGCTGTAAGTCCACAATTGGGAGCAGGTGAATATGGCAGGTGTGGTCAAATCCGCAACAGACCTACTCTTCACCTCCTTGGCCCCCACCCTGGTCCGGCCCCCATAATCACTCACCTGGACCAGTGCCGTCTCCTCCTCTCTGGTCTCCTAGCTCCTGCCCTCACTTCCTCCAGTCTGCCCTTCCCATGGGGGCCAGAGGGAAAATGAACGCCTGAGTCAAGTCCCGCACCTCCTCTGCTCAGAACCCTCCTTAACACCCCATTTATTCACTTAACAAGTATGTATTGGACACTTACTGTGTGCTAGGCCCTGGGCTAGGCACTGGAGCTTCAACAGTCAACAAAAATTGATTTTTAAAAAATCCCTGTCCTCATGGAGCTGACATTATAATGAGGAGAATCAGACAACAAGATAAATAAGTCAACTGAACAGAGTATATTAGAAGTTAAAAGTGCAATCGAGAAAAGAAAGCTCGAAAGGAGGACAGGGAATGCAGGAGGAGCTACTAGTTAGATCTAAAATTCCTACGCGGTCCCCTCCATCCCGAACGCGATGTGGCTCCCACCACCTCCCCACCCTCGCCCCCTCTTGCTCTCCCCCCATGCTCACCCTGCTGCAGCCACACTGGTTTCCTGTTTCTCCAACATTCTTCCAAGCATATTGCCACCTCAGGGCCTTTTCTCCCCATCCCTGCCCTAGAATGTCAGCTCCATGAGGACAAGGATATCTATTTTGCTCACTGTTATATCCTTAATTCATAGAGTAGTGCCTGGCACATAGTAGGCGAATCAATGATTGGAGATATCCTCTAAGAGAGTTTGTGTCACTTAGGATAAAAGGAGGAGGGATCAGTAGGGTGGGGCAGTGTTTAGGGCTGTTCTCACATACCTGACCACGCCTCTCCATCCGGGTCATGGTAGGACCACACTTCTCACCCTCTTTGAGGTTAGGCATGCCATGTGACTTCCGTTGACCAATGAAATATGAGCAAACGTAACATGTGTCACCTCCAGGGCAAGGCTTTAGGAGCTGGGGGCGGGGGAGAAGGGTTTGCTGTACCCTCCTTTTCCTGTCTGAAAGATCATGTCACCAAAGAGCCTCTATCGTTCTGGATCCCTAAGTAACCACCATGGACAGAGCTCCCCAGCCAACTATGGACACAGTGCTGTGTTAAACGACTGAGAGAGGGGCTGCTCGTTACCCGGCATAACTCCGCCTCTCTTTACTGATACGAAGTATCTGAGGCCTTTTCCCCTAGAAAACTGTCAAGAAAAGACATGGATTCTACGCACTGGTTCTTCACAGGAAAGTCTTCAAAGAGCCTTTTGCTGATAGCTGCTCAGCCCCTCCCATTACTCCCGAGGGGAAGAGGGTCCTCCACGAACAGAATACCCCTCCTCCACTTCCCCTTTCTTCTCTCCAGCCCTTAAGGATGAGGGGGTGAGCAAAGACAACATATAAGAGGCAGGTAACTCACTTCAGGCCCCTTAATGACGGCAGCTGCTAGCAATGGGGCTGACAGCTTTTAGTCTGGTTCTGGATTTATGACCCCCAGGTGAGGAGCCATTCCATCCCACAGAGATGTTTTATGGCTGGGAGTTGGCCAAAGGTAGGAGCGGTGGCGGCTTCCTCCCCACTCCTTTCCAGGGGTGGTCTGTAACACCATCTCCTAGAATCTCTTAGAATGCTACACTGCTCCTCTGCATCAGAGCAGGGAGGAGGAGCCAGAGACAAGAATGGCCAGATGGTCTGGGCTCAGCAGCCCCCACACCTCACCACTGAGGTCCTTTATTAAGCCAAACACCAGCACCCAACCTTCTGCCTCGTGACTGGGAATTCTCGCTACTGGGTTCCTGAACCTGTCAGCTAACCCGCGTTGGCATTCTACACCTTCTTACAACGCCTCCTTACTGAGCACCTTCCGTGTGTCTGGTCACTTCCATTTGTTCTTCCCAATCTTTAGGGAGGTGGATTATTGATTTAGATACTTGACAAATATTTATTCCAGGCCTCCAAGCGGCTACAATGGCAAGCAAAGTAACTCTCCTTACTGAGCACGTACTATGTACTCAGCCATTTGTTTTCATTTGAAGGTGGAAATCATGGTCTTGTGAAGATGTGATTGTTGATTCAGTCACTTGACAAATATTTGTAATCAGGCCTTAGGGTTCAGTAGTGAGCAAAACACAGATGTCCTTGTGGATCCTACACTAATCAGGACTCTAAACTCTCCTTGAATAATGAGGATATTGAAGCTTGGAGAGATTAAATAATTTCCCCAAGGTCATAATGTTAGCAAATTGCAAGGCCAGAATTCAAACCAGATATGTGTGACTCAGAGTGCTATCACTAACTGAGCATCTATTATGTGCGGCACTGAGCCGGGGCTTTCAAGCATATACATGCTTGACATAGAGGAGGCACTCAATAGTTTTGTTGACTAAATAAGATGTATTGAAAGATGAATGGATAGAGATGGATGGATGGAAAGATGAATACATAGAGGATAGAGGAAAGATGGCTGGATGATAGATAATGGATGAATGCAGGGATATGTGGATGCATGGATAGAGATGGGTGGAAGGACAGATGAATGGAAGGATAGATGGAGAGACAAATGATGGATAATAGCTGGATAAGAAGATAGATGGAGAGGTGGATAGTGAGATGGGTAGAGAGATGGACAGAAGGATAAAGAGATGGGTGGATGGGTGGATGGAAGGATAGGTGGATGGGGAGCTGGACAGTAGATCTCTGTTACCCACATCAGTTCTGTGAGGTAGGAATTATCATGCCCATTTTCTAGATGAAGAAACTGCAGTTCAGTGATGAAGACACTGGCCCAGAGTTAAGAGCAAGTCATAGGGCAAGTGTGGGGAACGTCTGGATTCCTCCTGGGTCAGTCAGACTCCCAAAACCCTTCTAGAACACCCACATGTCACATCCCCTTCCAGGTCTCAGTCTGAGTCCCTTGGCATATCACTCCATAGAGACCTTCTGGCAAGGCTTAGTTAGACTGAGGGATGCCAGGGCTCTTAGCTTTCAGCGAGCCATTTCATGGACGCGTTGGTCAAGGCACTGTTAGCTACAGATGGGCCGGAGTGGAGACCAGGCCTGTTTGGGTACTCACACACACACACACACACACACACATACACACACACACACACTCAAACTTACAGAAAACACATGGTACACACACGGAATCCACCCACATGCATATAATACAAGGCAGGCACACACATCATTCACAGATACATGCTTCCACATATATGCATATGCTTTTAAAGACATACATGTCTATACTTTTATGCACACAATACACTCACACGTATATGTATATATTTGCACAGATAACAGGCATACACAAAAACATAACTGAGAGACATACTCTTACACACTTATGTATACATTCCTCAGACACACCATGTGCTCTCATTTACACACCATATGCTGCACATAATACATACACACATTTACACAAACTCACACTCCTTAGGTGGTGGGGGAGGGGAATCTGGCTTCTGATTTCAGTGAGACATCTTTCTTGCCCCTCGGAAGGCAGCAGCAAGACGGATGTCTCAGACTCGTACGAACAAACGCATGTGCGTACGCACTGTCACATAACACAAACCCATAGTCAGGGACATACAACTGCAGATACATACTTCGATGCACCCACATTCAGACACGCTCACTCAGGCACAAACTCACAGTCGGAAGACACACTTGGACCCTCATGCTGGCAAAGCACATAAACTTCTCATACCCCACTCTCACATACTCCCACAGCACACGGAAACTCGTGCACAGACAGACACATCCGACATACTCTTAGACACACAGAAAGACACTTTCACACATTGGCTTCAAGTCTAAGAATCCGGACTGAAAGCCCTCACCTGTGCCAAGCCCAGCGCCATTTCTCCCTGGGGGCTGGCTGGGCAATGCCTGGCACAGTGCGTCGCACCCTTTCTCCACTTGCCTGCAATCCCTAGGAGTAGATACCCCTTTCCTTCAGCGAGGTGAGAGAAGGAAGCGGTGTGGTGGACACCGGGGGCTGAACAGGGGAGCTGGCCAAGTTGGGGAAACATCCAGCAGGAGAGGGAGCCCACGTATCCCAGCTCCAAAGGGGAGGAGTCTCGCAAACAGACTGAAGAGGGGACGGGTGGGCGGGGCATATCGGGAGGAGGTTGAGGGAAGCTGGCTATGGAAGATGCCTCCTTCCCTCTCCTCAGGACTCCAGGACCGTCACTAGTAACCCCCCCGACTGCGTTCCTCTCCCTCCAACTCCTCAGATCTGTGGCAGGAAAGCTGGAGGATGATGATAGATGGGATGGCATGGGGGAGGGGACAATACTGGAGCTTCAGGGGGCAGCGTCGGCCCCTGCCCCAGCCCGAGACCCTTCTAACTCCTAGAGAGGGCAAGTTATAGGAATAAATATTCAGCACATGGTGAGGCAGGTAATGAGGAGGAAGACGCTGGGGGAGGAGGGCGGAGAGAAAAAGAGAGACAGACAAAAAGAGATACAAAGTCAGAGACAGCAACAGAGAGAAAGAGAGACCGAGAGAGACAGAACTAGAGAAGCAAACCAGAGGAAAAGGAACAGGCAGAGGGACAGAGAGACAGACAGGCAGACGCGGGACTAACTCAGAGACCCGGAGACACAAATAGGAGTGGAAACGCTCGAAGACCCCATTCAGAGGTAGGGTCCCTCCCAGCCGCCCGAATCTACCCTACCGCTCTGCCCCACTCATCCCGGACCCTCGCCGTCTCCTCGCTGGGCGGGAGCGAGCCTAGTACATTCTTGCCACTCGGACCCTGCCCACTAATAATAAGAAATAAGAATAATAACAATAATGAACCGCGCGGAGGTGGCTGAGGGTCCCGGGGCTCCTTCGCTTCCACGTCCAGCCCTCAGCCCCCAGCCCCCGGTGGGCGCCCCGGGGCCAGGAGACTGTGGGGCGGGGGCCCCCGGGGGCTGCAGCGGCGGCGCTCGGGCACCACGCCCCCCGGGAGCGCCCCCTGCGCAGCGGCCACTCACGATTTTCTCGGAGGCGCCGGCGCGGGATACGGTGCCGTTGAGCCCCACGAGCGAGGGCAGCGTCTGCGACATCCAGTTGGTGA
>NW_011889172.1:400615-407297 GCF_000151845.1 Pteropus vampyrus
CGGCATTCCCAGCCCCGCCCCCAGCGGCGTTCCCGCCCCCCCCGAGGTGTTCCCCACCCCCCCGAGGTGTTCCCGGGCCACCCCCGGCGCTCAGCCTACCGCGACCACCCAAAGCCGGCAGAGGACCGAGGTCGCAAGTCCCCACCCACCTCCTGTTAGGACACCGACCCCGACTCTCTGAAACCCGCGAGCGCAGGTATGGGGGGGGCTATGGGGAGCGAAACTCTGGTGCGCTCCCGTGAATCGGGCAGCCTAGGGTCTTCTTTTCCTTAGGGAAAGGGCTCTGCCTGGACCAGAATCACTCTAGAGACCCCCGGGTTGTTTTCGGAACGAGGGAAGCCCAGAGCCGCGAGGTCCGGAGCCAGCAGCCGCGGTGACTTAAATGCAGGTGCGGTTTAGGGGGTCACTCGAGCAGCGGGAGGATGCCCCAGTACACCAGGGGCGGCATTATGACCGGGGACGGCGGAGACAGGAGCTAGCCTTTGGCAGACAAGTCCCAAGCGGCTCTCCACTCACAAATTGAACTTGGGGTGGGGGCGGGGACGTGACACTTGGGACCATCCTTCAGGCCCCAGGGCTTCGGGGCCCGTGCCTTCCGAGAGGGTGGTGCAGAGGCCCTGCACGTCCCACCCACGCACCAGCCGGCGGCGGGGGCGGCGGGGCTGGCGGGAGCCGCGCGCCTGGCGGGTTTCATTTCCTCTGTTTTCCCCGCACTCACGCCCCCTCCTGGCGCCCCCGCATCACCTCGCGCCGCCGCCGCCGCCGCCGCCGCCCTCAGCCCGCGGCCGCCGCCGTCTGGAGGCGGCGATGACTCAGGCCTTTCACAGGGCTCGCTCGCCTGGGGAGAAGCCCTGAACATGGGGGTGCGGGTCTTGAACTGTCCTTTATTATGAGCTTTTTTCAGAACCGAGAGGCAGGTTCTGCCCCTGTGTAACCTCCAGCAGAGACTTCTCTCCGCCTCGGTTTCCTCATCTGCAAAGTGGGTGGATGTGAGGACTATGGGCCTAATATGTGTAAAGGCCTGGGGTGTCTTGAGAATAAAGTGAAAGATTTATTGAGCAGCTACTGCGTCCCAGGCACTGTGAAAACAGACAAAACGACTGCCGTTGTGAAGCCAAACATTCTGTGGGGCGAATCATACAAGAAATGGAGGGGAGGGCGGAGTAAAATATCAGGACTTGGGAGGGGCGTAGGAATAAACAGGGGAGTAAACTTTCAACGGGGTGGTTGGGGAAAGTGACATTTGAGCAGAGAGACCTGAAGAACGTGAGGGAGGGAGCCATTTGGATATCTGAGGGAAGAGTTTCAGGCAATGGGGACCGCAAGTGCAAAGGCCCTGGGGCAGGAGCATGAGTGTTCAAGAAGGGGGCCAGGGTGGTTGGAGCAGAGTGAGCCGAGGGAGAGTAGGGCGGGATGGTGCTTATTAAGCATTCTGCAGGGTGTCTGGGACATGGTAAACGTTCCACAAATAGTAGCTGCTGTTCTTAATTATTTGCAACTGATAATGAGCTTTTAAAAATGAGATGTGTCCTTGCCTACTTGTGTGCTTGCATTTATGAATGCTGGACACATTTCAAATGTGCTTGCTGAGCAGTTGTTGCAAACTCCCATGAAAACTACAGTGACATCCTTATTTACAGGTGAGGAAACTGGGCTCAGAGAGGGAAGAGGACCACTTCAAGGTGACCCAGCGGGTAAATGGGGGCCTAGAATTTGAACCCAGGTCTGTCTGATGTCAGGTGCCAAAACCACTGGGCTCCAAGGCCTCCTGGCTTAGAGAATTTGGAACCTAATGATACTCTCTCATGCACTCCCTACTGGTGCTGTGGGAAACTGCCCTATCTCCTTAGAGCCAAGCTTCTCCAAGGAGCGGTCTCCATCACATTTGCCTTTGTCCTAGGTGCCCAGCCCCTCTCACTCTGGCACATAGCAGGCGCCCAAGAAACTGTTTCTTGACTGACTAAATGAATCTACAGCTAAGGCCTCCCAGAGGTATATCCACAGCCCAGATCTCCAACCCCTATGCCCATCTGCTTCTTGGACTCCTCCATGTGTGTGTGTCACAGGACTAACAGCATATGCACCCAACCAGAACGACCTCAACCAGAAAGGCAGTATCAAGGATTAGTGATGATGTGAAGAAACTGAGCCCAGTGCTAGTGGGAATATAAAATGTTGTAACCACTTTGAGAAACAATTTAGCAGTTTCTTTAAACGTTAAACAGAAACTTACCATAAGACCCAACAATTCCATCTACCCAAGAGAAATAAAAGCATACGTTTGTGGAAAGACTTGTATAAATATTCATAGCAGCATTTTTCATAATGGAGAAAACAATCCAAATGCCCATCAACTGGTGAACTGTGGTCCATCCATACAATGGAATGCCATTCAGCCACCAAAACGAACAGCCTACTGACACACGCTACAACATGGGTAAACCCCAAAAATATTCAGCTAAGTGGAAGAAGCCAGAAACAAAAGGCCACATTGTGTATGATTCCATTGATACAGAATGTCCAGAAAAGGCAAACCTGTAGAGACAGAAAGTAGATTAGTGGGTAGAACTGGGGTTGAGAGTGGGGATGGGCTACAAATGGGCACAAGGGCTCTTTTGGGGGTGACAGAAATCCTAAAACTGGATTGGGGTGATGTTTGCCCAATTCTGTAACAGGTGGGTTTTATGGTATGTAAATTATTCCTAAATAAAACTGTTAAAAGAGGATTATTCTTAAATTTTCCCTGCCATCCTCTACCCCTGAGGGACCCTGTGCTTGCACGGACATAAGAATGAGTTCCTCCTTAAATTTTGCACCCTAGCTTCCTTGCTTCCAAAGAACCTGGGTCAGATGTACCTTAGAAACTACAGATTTTGCTCCCTTCCCCCCCGCCCTTGATCTCCCTTCCTGCTCCTCCATCCAAGCCAACCCCGATGCTAATTTTGATACAGAATATTCTCCAGAAAGTATCTCCTCCTCTCCATCGCCATCATCACTCTAAGCATGGTTTGGGAGTGCTGAAGATTAAATGTTGTGTCCTCCCAAAATGTATATGTCGATGCTCTAACTCCCAGGGTGATGGTATTAGGAGGTGGGGTGTTCAGGAAGTGATTAGGTTATGAGTGTGGAGCCCTCATGAATGGGGTCAGTAAGCAAAAGAGACCCCAGAGAGCTCCCTCACCATGGGAGGACACAGCATGCAGACACCATCTATGAACCAGGGAGTGGGTTCCCACCAGGCACCAGGTCCGCAGCACCTTGATCTTGGACTTCCCAGCCTCCAGAGCTGTGTCTTTTATAAACCCCCCAGTCTGTGGTATTGTTATAGCCTCCTGAATGCATTAAGACTAGGAGCCATGGAAATTAATGTGTTTTTCCCCTGAAAATTCCCAAGAGGAAAAAAGTTCATAGCTGTCAGAAACAATAACAATAATTGCTAAGGTTTATTGAAACTTATCATGTGCTAGGCACCATTTGCAGTGATGTACATGTAATAACTCATTTAACCCTCAGAACACTACCATGAAGTAGACAGAATTACAATTCTCATTTTTTAAATGAGGAAACAGAGGCACAGATATGCTAAAAAACTTTTCCAAAGGTGCCCAGGATTCCATCCCAGACAGACAGGATACATGGCACTGGGTCAATTGGATCTATTCATAGGGAAAGAATAAATGTTGATCCCTACCTCACATCTCAAACAAAAATCAATTCCATGTTGATTGTACCTCTAAAGGTGAAAGGTAAACAATAAAGCTTTTAGAAAAAAAAAGTATAGAAGAGTATCTTCATTACTCTGGGGTAGGCAAAGATCACTTAAAACACGACAGTAAGCACTAACCTTGAAGGAAAAAATTATTTAAACTACATTAAAATTTAAAATTTGTATTGATCAAAGACACCATTAAGAGAATGAAAAGACAAGCCACAGAGTAAGACACTTGCAATCCTTATGTCCAATAATGAACTCATCCTGATTTTATATTTACGTAAAAGAGTATAGATGATGGATAGATGGAAGGATGGATGGATGGATGGATGGATGGATGGATGGATGGATGGATGGATGGATGGATGGATGGACATTTAAAATCTGGATATATGTGCACACATATTCCTACAAATCAATAAGAAAAATGCACACAACCTAATAGAAAAATGGGCAAAAGACTCAAACAGGCATTTCACAAATGAAAATGCCTGAGTGGTTAATAAACATCATCAAGAAATGTAAATTAAACTCATAATGTAATAAGTACACACCTATTATTGGAATGTCTAAAATAGATCACACCAGGTGTTGATGACGATATGGAGCAACTGGAACTCTCAGACTGCTGGTGGAAGAGTAAATTGGTAAACTCTGAGGAGTCTTTGGAACTTTGGGAGGCTTGACATATCCCTCTCTCCACAGCCCAGTAATTCAGCTCCTAGGTATATACAGTTGAGTCTCACTATTCGCATATTCAATATTGGCAAGTCACCTACTCATTACAATTTATTTGTAATCCCCAAATCAATACTTGCAGGGCTTTTGTGGTCATTCATGGATATGTGCAGAGTGGCAAAAATTTTGGTCACCCACACCCAGGTTCCCAACCAAGGTCCAACATGGCCATGATCTGCCTTCTTGTTTCAGCTGTCCTAATTGTAAACGTGTCTCTTTCAGTCTAGTGCCAAATTTTTCATATGTTTGCACTTTTGTTTAGTGATTTCTCTATTTCGAGTGGCCCCCATGCATGGCGTTGAAGTGCTGTCTAGTGTTTCTAAGTACCAGAAGGCTGTGATGTGCCTGCGGGAAGAAAATATTTGTGGTCGATACATCTCATTACAGTGCCTTTGGCTGTGAGTTTGGTGTTAATGAACCAACAATACATATTAAACAAGGTGTTTTTAAACAGAAACACATTTAAAACAAAGCTGCATACTGTTTGGTCCACAAAAATGTTGTGACCAGAGGCTTGCAGGAATCTAACCGTGATGATTCAGTATTTGCTAATTGAGTGTCTGTGAGGTCATAACTGCTGTGAATAAAGAGAATCTACCGAACGTATGTACCCAGCAGAAATGCAAACAGACATTCTCTACAGACATGTGTCGGAGTGTCTATACCAGCATTTAGTGTCAACCACAAACTTCACCAGCCCAGAAAAAAACAGAACAGATATGGTGCTGGTAACACTATATCCAAGACAAAAAGAGGATAGATGACAGATAGATAGATGATAGATAGATAGATAGATAGATAGATAGATAGATAGATAGATAGACAGACAGACAGACAGACAGACAGACAGACAATTTATCGAGCTGCATGTTTTTGATCTGTGTACATCTCTGTAGCTAGATTTTATGTTGAGAAGAAAATTTACTCAAAAATATGAATTAAGGTAGCAAGCATAAAACATAAGTTCCATCCCTGTTTAATGGGCAGCAGGTAAAAACGATAGAACTCTCCAGTAGAAAAGCTAGAAAACACAAACAAGCCAAGCAAAACTAAGTGTCCTTTGCAATAAGCCAAGTGGCCTCTGTCAGTTGGGCCATCTCAGCCCCCCTAGTATTTCATTCGCACACAAGAAAGGCATGAATTCACGTCCACACATACACAGCGTTGCATCCCTCAGAATACAAATGGTGAGAGCCTTCTAGTCTGTGGCTTATTTTAGTTTTTCTTCTTGGTTACAGCAAGTTGTGGGAAATGGTGTTGAAATGCATCTTTTTCCCCTTGGGAGAGCTGTATTTTCTCTCCTCTCACTGCAGACTTTCTCCTGTCATCTCCGCTTTCCCGCCTGATGCAGAATTCCAAGAGGAGGTTGGGAAGGAGACAGTGGGATGTGTTAAGCACTTCAGACGCCAGGCAGTGGGAGATACCCTCCCTCTGCCCCCCGCATGTCGTCTTGCTATGCCTCTGGCTGCTGCTCATTAGGATTTGTCAGCTCCTGAAATAATTCTGTCTTCATCCTTTACTCTACCCGGTCCAGTCTGTTTTCGATGTTATATAGCCAGAAGATCTGTCCCTCACACAAATCCAACCATGTCTCATTCCTGGCTTTAGAACCTCTTTAAACAACAACAACAACAAACAAAAAAAAACAAACAAACAACCCAATTCAAAACTGGACAAAGGACTTGACTAGACATTTTTCCAAAGAAGATATACAAAGGACCAATAAACACATGAAAAGCTGCTCTACATCACTAACCCTTAGTGAAATGCAAATCAAAGCCACTATGAGAGATCACCTCATACCCATGAGGATGGGCTAGAATCAAAAGTCAGATAATAACAAATGTTAGAGAGGATGTGGAGAAATTGGAACCCTGTGTACCTTCGGTGGAAATGGAAAATGGTGCAGCCACTATAGAAAACAGTATGGAAGTTTCTGAAAAAATTAAGAATAGAGCTCTGGATGGATGAGGCTGTGAGGTAGACCATGCTTCCACTCTGGGGACAAAGTCTCCTGCTCCTGTCACAACTCCCTTCTCCCTGGCACAACCAGACTCAGTGTCAGAGAAGTTAAATCTTCCATCCCACCCATCAAGAGCTCAAATGGTCACCCAGCCCTGAGTGTCTGGTAGAAGGCTCAAAACACAGAAGGCTCCCACTGAGTGCTTCCTAAATGAACACACGAAGGCATGAGTAAGTAAAAACAGTGCCCCCTAAGCACTGACATGAATT
>NW_011889172.1:409852-411676 GCF_000151845.1 Pteropus vampyrus
CTCGCCTTGTGGCCTGGAAATCCTTCCATCTAGAGCCTGACCTCCATCCCTCCCAAAACCCCCTTCAGGTTGGGTCCAAGGGCCTGACTCCTTTCTTCTCTTGACCAAGAAAGGGGAGGTGCCAGAGCTGTTAATCCTTGGAGCTTCTACCTAAAAACTGCTCCTAGTGTCTACACAGGCACTGTCCACACTCGCAGAGTGGATTATTTTACAAAAGAGGTTAAACATCTGGGCTCAGAAACCAGACTGCTTCTGTTGAATCCTAGCTCTCCCACTCCCAAGCAGTCTGAGCTTGAGCAAGTGACTTCACTTTTCGGTGCCTCAGTTTCTCCATCTGTTAGGTGAGGGTAACCAATAGCATCTACCAGTGGGGTGCTGAGAGGATTAAAGGCCTCACTTCATGCTATGCGCTTGAAACAGTGCCCAGCGCATAATCACGTCACAAAGGTTAGCTGTGATTACCATTATTTTATTTTTTTCGATTTTAGCTTTCCTTGAGCTCCTACAGATCTGAGAATGTGAGGGTGCTCCCAGCCCCAAGACAGAGGAGGAAAGAGATTTCCCAGTAGCTGAAGAAAGCTTGGAACTCAACATTTTGCAAGGTGCCCCAAGCCTGCCCAAAAGATGGGGTAACACGGAGAGGGAGACCTTTTTCTGTGAAAGCATGAATGGAATGTCCAAGGCACCACACACACACACACACACACACACACACGCACACACACACACACGCGCGCGTGCGGATGGATATACATGTTTGCACACACAGCCCTCACCCTTCACATCCCCTTTTAAGGAATTTACTCAAAGGCACAGAACAGTACACTGTCACCCCACTCACACAGCCACACACCTGGTCACACACATTTTGTTTAACACCCAAGCAAATGGACAGAGTCATGGGGACACTGTCACATACAGTCCTTTACACATAGCTATGGCTGCCCAAATACCGCCAGGATTAACAGTCCTCACTTGCTGTCACATCACCAGACACACACAGACACACAACTCCCAGTCACAGGCTCACAAGCCTCACACTGTCACACCAACCCTTCAGTCACAGCCTCTGGCTGCCACGCACACTCTCTCTCACATACAAACAGCCTCCCGGATCACACCCAACTCACGCACAGTGGGACACACACAAGCGCAGCCACACACACAAACTCTCAGACACACCCAGCCATGACACAAAGACACGTTTACCCAGCACCCCTCTGCACCTCACACATGTCCCCGTCAGTCACTCACACGTGAGTCCCGCCCCCTTCTCCACGCTGGGGGTGCAGGCGAGGACTGGGGGGCTTCAGAGGCTGGGCACCTCCAGCCATGATGGGGGGAGTGAAGGGTAAGATACACCCCAAAGCCCCCTGAAGTTCCCCCCAACCCCACTCAGCTCCAGTGAGATGGCGGGTGTGGTGGGCTCTGGGTCACCGAGGAGTTGAGAACCCCGAAGCTGGGGTCAGAGTGTCCCCCAAACCATCCCAGCTTGACGCTAGATTTGAAGCCCTCCTTTTCCCCAAAGCCAGAGTGGACGTTTCAGCCCCTCCCCCGTTGCGACCTCCGCCCCTCGCAGCCCCGGGGGGGCTCATGGAGCCCCAAACCCCGTTTCTGCAGGAATCCTCTCAGTCCCCCTCACCTCCTGGAGCCCCCTGCGCCCGCACCTGCCCGTCGGGCCCCTACCTGTCCGGCGAGGCCTGAGCACAGCAGCAGCAGCAGCGGCGGGACCATTAGCGGCCACATGACGCGCCCCCGGCCCAGCGTCCGATCCCCCCGCCCGCCCTAGCCGAGCCTCGGCGCGGGGACCGCCACCTGGCGCGA
>NW_011889172.1:412631-417357 GCF_000151845.1 Pteropus vampyrus
AGGTTACAGAGGAATCAGCTGTAAAATATGGGGGAGGTCTGGCATTTTTTTGACCCTACTGTGCGCCAGGCAGATAACACATTATGGATGGTTCTGTCGAAGCAAGGAGGAAGAGCTTGGTGTCCAATAGAACCATGGGTTCAACCCTGGTTCTGTCACTTCTTGGACATGTGACCTTAAGCAAAGAGATTCCTTCTTTCAGGGGACCTGTTTTCTCAGAGTTGTTGGGAGACATCTGTGACTCATGAGTAAACTGAGCACCTAGCCAGTACTCAATCCCCAGAGGGCATAACTACAAAGAAG
Organism: Pteropus vampyrus; assembly: GCF_000151845.1. Classification (NCBI taxonomy): domain Eukaryota; kingdom Metazoa; phylum Chordata; class Mammalia; order Chiroptera; family Pteropodidae; genus Pteropus; species Pteropus vampyrus. The sequence continues at coordinate 412,935 of NW_011889172.1, forward strand.
CATGGGGTGAAGGACAGTGGTCATGGGGTTGTGGACAGTGGCCATGGGGTATAGTACAGAAAACAGAATATGAGCCAGGAAATGCATCTCATCCATCTCTGTCCACTCTTCCTAAACGGGTGCCAGTCTTTTGCTGCAGTAGGTGTGGGGTAGGAAAGGAATGCTGTTTGGTGCAACCAGCAAGCTCTTGACCAAGAGTGGGCTGTGGTCAACAATGGGGTGCAGGAGGGTCCTGTTTGTTCCCCTACAGAGTGGTGTCCTTGTTAGTGCTGTGTTTCAGGACCATGAACAATGTCCTCCTTGGTCACTGAGATAGATGGTCATCGTCATGGTCAAATTAGGGCCTGTTTTGTATGGTTGGCATTGGTCAGTATGCCCTTAAGTGCATTCCCCACCTGCTTTCTCTATATTCGGGGAGAAAACTACGCTTCTCAGGCTCCCTCAACCCCCTACAAACCACACTTCCCAGACTCCCTTCCATCTGGGTAGGCTCAGCCAGTAGGAGGCCAGGAGAGAGATTGGCAGGCTGGTGGGGGCGGGGGTGGAGAGAGCCAAAATATTTCTCCCTCTCTCCACTTCAGGTGTCTCTAGTAGTGGCCGTTTGGTCTCCTCTGTGCTCTCAAACCCACTAAGCAGTCTCCACCATGGGTCAGCTCCTGGTGGGTGGCCGCAGCCCCTGGACTTTTGTAACCACCTCCTCCCTTTACTGCTTTGGCCCTTGGGAAGATGGCAGCTTACTACTCTAGAGTATGTTCATCTACTCCCATTTTGTTCTTAAAGTTTAACTAACATTTCTGAGATTAAGTCCCCATATTAAATTTCTGCTATCGAAGTACCTGGTATGAGCCTTGTTCCTCTAACTGGACATAGCCAGTACATTCAGTGCTGTGGTTGTGACCACACTGTGGTCAGTGGCAATCTCAGTGTCCTGATCATTCTGTGGTCAGTGTCCTTTTGAACTGTGATCTGTGCTGCCGTCAACATCTTGGTTCTACTAGAATCAGCCTTGTGGTCAGTATTGTGGTCTCCACCTGTCATTCTTGGTTGTGTTGTGGTCAGCGTGGGAATCAGTTTCTTGGCTGCATTGTGCTCAGATCACAATCACTGTCCTGGTCATCCTGTGGATATTGTTCTGACATTGCTTTAGACAGTGGCCTGGCCATGCTAGCAGTGATCAGGTCATACTTGGTCAGGGTCATACCCAGTGCCCTGGTTGTACGGTTGTCCACTTCAAGGTCAGCACCATGGTCAGTGCTATGATGAGCGTGGTGTCTACCTTCTTCTGTGATTAATGTAGAAGTCAGAATTGTGAACCGTCATGGAAGAGAGATCAGCTTCTGAAGGACCTTGTGCAGCAAAACTGATGGACCAGTGGCTCTGGGTCTGGCACTGGGCAAAGTCTGCTTTTCACAATGTGCAGGAGGTAGGGAAGAGTGGCACTAGATTCCCACAAATTCTTGCCACCTGACTTAGATTTCCATAGTTGGCACTTGGGCAGCCATTGCCTACACTCTCCTGTGACCCCTTCATGTGACCCCTTCATGTGTCCAGCCAGAGACAGACATGGTCTAGGCCTTTTCCTTTTCCCATACTCTGCAGCAGGCCTGACACAGAAAAGATGATCAAGAAGAATTGAATGAGTGAATGAATCTACATGATCTACACAGGCCTTTGCTCTTGCTGATCTCTCTATATATTATTCAGGGCTTCTTTGGTAGCAAGTGGCAGAAAGGCAACTTGAACTGTCTTAAGCAAAGAAGAGCATGTATCAGCAAACATGAAAAATGAAATTCAAGCAAAGTTGGATCCAGGAGTTCTGTTATATCATCAGGATTCTGTATCTCTCCATTTATCATCTCTGCTATTCTCTACAAAGGATTCCCTTTAAGCCAAGAGGGGACAAAGGTGGTCCCCCCCCCTGAAACTTACATCTTCCAAGGTCAACATCTTCAGTAGAAAGATAGAGCTTTCAAAATAATGACTCTCATTGGTTCATCCCAAGTCATGTGCCCATCCCTGAGCCATTCATGAGTGCAGAGCAATGAACTATATGGCTTGGCCAGACCTCACTTGTAGATTAGCCCCCTGGAGCCAGAGAGTGGAGTTAGCTTCATCTAAACTACATTGAATAGAAAATAAAGGAAGGAGGGGTAGATACAGAACTTTTGCCATTGAAAGACAGAAAGAATGCTGTGAAAACAAAACCAGAAGATGGCAGGTGCTGAGCCACCATCTCAACATCCTAGTGTGCAGGCCTATACTGCAGAGGCTGCAAAAATAAAAACTATGTTTTCGGACTCCCTTGCAGCTAGAATTCTGTATGCTAATTAGGTTCTATCAAGTGGAAGCATGAGATGCGAGTGGGAAAAGTGGGTGGAGCTCATCTTTCTGCTGCATTGCAGTGGCATCTGACAAGCACATTGTGGAGACTATGGGTTTTCCTGCAGGGATGTTACAATCTCCAGTCACCAGTGTCACCAGCTTTTGTTGAGAGGCAGTTGCAAGTGACAACAGTATTAACTTCCAAATCTCTAAATTGCAGCTATGGTGATGTATTGTGTTTTTTTTAATGGTTTTATTGAGACGTAATTCACATGCCATACAATTTACCCTTTAAAGTGGTTCCTTGGTTTTTGGTATCTTATGTTATTATTTTTTTAAGTCCTAGTAAAATATATATAACACAAAATTTGCCATTTTAATCATTTTATGTGTCCAATTCAGTGGTATTAATTACTTCTGCAGTGTTGTGCAACCATCAACACTATCTATTTCCAGACTTTCTCACCTTCTCAAACAGAATTCCACAATTATTAAGCAATAACTCCCCATTCTTCTCATCCTCACTAGCCCCTAGAACCTCTAATCTACTTTCTGTCTCTATGAATTCACCTATTCTAAATATTTCACATTAGTGGAATAATATAATATTTGTCCTTTTGTGTCTGGCTTCTTTCACTTAACATAATGTTTTCAAAATTCATCCATGGTGTAGCATGTGTCAGAATTTCCTTCCGTTTTGTGGCTGAATAATATTCCACTGTATGGATAGACCACATTTTGCTATCATGCTGATGCATTCTTGAAGTCAGTAGTTCCCAGTGGGTGGTTCCCCACCTTCCTGTGAATAATAGAGGCAGAAGGTCCTGGGCGGGCCAATTCAGAGGTGATGTTCTGTAGCAAGGCATCCTATAGGCTTAACCTGGAGCCTCATCCTCCAGCCTTCCTACAGTTTTCTAAGCACCAAGTTCCCTGATTTGGGTCCTTGATTCCTGATTGATATGTGCTTGGAATTTTCATTCCCCTTACTTGTGTGAAGAGAACCTCGTCATTCACAAAGCCCTAACATCCCAGGCTATGGGTGATGACCTACTCAGTGCTACATATCTTTAATGACAACCATCCCCACTCATTGAGCTCTTGTTAAGAACTCCACAGCAAGCTAAGTCCTCTCCATGCAGTATTTCCTTAAGTTATTACAATAAACTTACAAGGTAGGAATTGTTATCTCCAACTTAAGTTCGAGGCTCAGAGAGGCTAGGGAACTTGACCGAGGTCACCCAGCCATAAGCAGCAGACACAGGATTCAAACTCAGCTCTGTCTGACTCAAAGCCAACCCATTGACCTCCATAGTATTATACTGTGTTATTCGTTGGGCATATTTCCTGTCTCATCAAATCCATGAGGGTCAATCCTCTCCCCTGGGAGAGATGGTTAAACCTACGCCTCAGATTCGTCCTACATGAAGGTGACGGAGGTCAGTGTCTATTCCCCAAGTCCTGTGTGTCACCAGGGGAGGGCTGCTCCAAGGGCATCAGCTCCTCAGCATTCCTGTGAGCTAAGGCAGCCCTGAGGCTGGAAGAACAGTGCCCGGGAACATGTGAGGACTGAAGGGATGCAGTCAGCGCACCAACATCACCTGCCTGGGTCCCATTTTTCAGTTGGAAAAATCGAGGCTCAGAGAACATAAGACACTTACCCGAGGCCACAGAGAAGGTGTACAGAAGAGCTTAGACCACAGTTTGGTTCGTGTCTAACTCCAGACGTGAGGCTCATTATGCTGTTGTCGCAGAGGGATACTTGGGCCAGACCCTCTGGTTTTTACAAGGCATCGAGAAGGCCTGGCCCTGCCCAAGTGAGCTGGGATCCCCTTCAGCTCTCCCCAGTCCCCGACAAAGTTCATTCCAGTGCCTTTCAGGTTCAGGCCTCTGGATTCTACCCTCCAAGTGCTCACAAGGAATGCAGCACAGCCCCCTTTTCACATCCAGGAAAAGGCTCCTGAAGCGGCCTTGGTTCAACCCTCAATTCTTGGAGTTTCCCACATACCGTCCCCACCTTTCAGCCCCGTTCTTTCCTTCTCGGGCATTTCTCACTGAGGAACTGCTGCCACTTGGACTTCCTCCCCTCCAGGCATCCTCTCTC
>NW_011889172.1:417435-450946 GCF_000151845.1 Pteropus vampyrus
CACACACACACACACACACACACACACACACACATGCTGAATGACCCAGCTGTGGGGATGGGAACTTGTCCCCCAGTTGCCCAAATTGTGAACTGACACTCAAACATTCAACATGGAGACACTATACCTGGATACATGGTCCGGGCACAACGTCACACCCACCCAAAACCAACACACACAACCACATGCAACATACAGCCAGATACACATCTCAGGCACAGGGGGCCCACAGAAACACACACCCACCATCAGATGGTGGAAGAATATCAGAGATAAACCAGCCACGGTTAAGCAAGAACCAGCGCTCACATGTCCAGTGACCCAACACACACACAGAACCCCTCGACACAAAAAATACACAAACTTCACAATTCAGGCACATGGCTCGCACACAGAGATTCCTCAGTATAGACATGTAGTTCACACATCATTGTACCCATAGATTCACAATATAATCACACAAACTCACACACAACACAAGCATACACTTCACATACATGGAGAGTCACAAAACAGACATGTAGTTAACACATTAATATGTACGCAGACCCATAGATAGTCACACAAAACAGACAGGCACTTCATATGCAAACACACACAGACACACAGCAGAGGCACATAGTTTGTACAAAACACACACAGACCTACAATTCAGACACAATCACACACATAAACACACAGTACAGATAATTCAGACACACACGCAGAGACCCACAGGAACCCATGCATGACACGACACAGACACGGACACCCTCTGACACGTGAACCCCAGGCCAAGGCAGCGTGGGAATGAGGCTGTGAGAGGGGGGAGGCAAACGGGATGACTCAGGGGGCCTCTCTAGGGGAGGAGGAGGGAAGGAGGGAGGCTGGGCAGATGTCCAGCACATGTGGTTCCCATTACAGGCCTGGGAATTGAGGGATGAGCTGGCGGGACAAGGAGACCCAGCACTGCTTCCCAGACCCGCCAAACCAGGAAGGAGCAAGGCCCAAGTCCGAGGTTACAGGGCCGGAACTTGGCTCAGAACCACAGTAGCTCCTACCAGAAGTGATCTGCCCTTCGCCAGGCCTGGATGGAGCTCATTTTAACCCCCTCAACAGCTCTGCGAAGGGTTTCACAGGAGAGGAAAGTGAGAGATTCAGAGAGGTTAAGCCACTTGCAGGAGGCCACACAGCCAGGAAGGGGAGGCCTGGACTGGGAGCCCAAGTCTTTGTGTAGCCTATGACACAGCCCCAAGGTAGACACAAGGACTCCTCCACTCATCCACAGTAGAGACCAGGTGCTCACTCCAGGCCTAGCCTGTGCTGGATTTGTGGAGATGAACAAGGCAGCCTCCATCCTCAAGTGATTGAAAGTTTGGAGTATAGTACACGCACAGGTGGGCAGGGTTTTCTGATCGATTAGGACACCTGATCTAGCCTGGGGAGGGAGGTCAGGGCCAGAGAGTGACACCAGAGCTGAAACCTGAGGGACGAATGGAAGCTGGCAAGGGTAGGGTGGACAGAGAGAAGAGGCAAAGGCCCCAAGACCACAAGGTGCAGGTGGCTAGGTTTCCTGGTGAGGTAGAGTGACAAATGAGGCCAGATAGAGGAGCTAGACTTTCTCTTGGGACCAAAAGGGAGGCTCAGGAGAGTGATAAGAGGAAAAGGGCATAATGAGGTTTGGGCAGCCAGCACGAAGATCCCACGCAGGACAGCTGAAGTCCCACCTTCCCCATGACACAGGATTTCCATTCTTATATGTCATGCATGCCAGAGATATTCTTCCATGTGCACAAAACACATGCTGGGATGTGTGGAAAGGAGCAAAATGGGAAACACCTAAAAGTGCATGAGTGGAAGAATGGGTAGCTATGCTGAAGTAAGCATTTAAAACGCAGTTAAGTAAGCAATTAAAAACACAGGACTGGAAATACTCGTGTCTACATGGAGAAGATACAGAACTCCCCAGTTGAGTAACAGAGCAAGTTGCAAAAGAACACTTTCAATATTGCACCAGTTATAGTTCAAAAACTTGCCAAATCATGCTGTGTATCCTCCATGGATACAGTCCCCTGTATGCTGTAAACATGGAGAAATCTTCTGAGCACAAAAGTTCCCACACTCAAGGGAAGGAGAAAAATAGTTAGTGTTAATGGGGACCAGAGTTTCAGTTGGGGATGATTAAAAAGTTCTGGAGACGTTTGGTGGGGATGGCTGCACAACAGTGTGACTGTACTTAATGCCTTTGAACTGGACACTTAAAAATGGTTCAATGGTAAACTTTATCTTATGTATATTTTACCGCAATTTTAAAAAATTTTTTTTAAATTCTCCACACTCATCTACCTTTGATGGGGAAAGGAGAGGGATGCAATAGCAAAAATGTATACAGAGGGCATTAACTTGTGTAGGATGCTTTCCTTCTTAGGCTCGGTGGTGGGCACACGAGTGTTCATTATAAAGTTCTCTCTATATGTTTTTTTTTAATAATAGCAACACTTTGATAGCATTTGCCACGTGGCAGACATTATTCTAAGTGTTTGATCTATCTTAACTAAATATTTTAACTAATTTAACCCTCACACAACCTGATGCTATAGATGATATCATTCATCCCACTTTATAGCTGTGGAGACTGAGGCTCAGAGAGTTGAAGGTCACACCTGTCATCATGGAGGGCTGAACCTTGGACCAGTTGGCTTGGCTCTAACCACTACACCGTCCTAACTCTATATTTCATTAATCGGTTTGTCACACTAAAAACGTATCCAAGAAGAGCTTGTGTCTTGGAGGGAGCGTGGGAAGGGCATAAGGAATTTTCTGGGGTGTGGAAACAGTCTACTTCTTGTTTAGGATGTGTAGAACGTTGTCGAAACTCATCTAACAGAACACTTAAGATCAATGTATTTTATTGTATATTGTACTCCTCAATGAAAACAAGTTTTTAAGAAGAAATATGCCCAATCCAGCAATTCTACTTCTGGACATGTATCCGAAAGAATTAAAAGTAGGATCTTGAAGAGATATTTGCACACCCACATTCATAGCAGCGTGGTTCACAGTAGCCAAGGGCTGGGAACAATCCAAGTGTCCATCGATAGAGGTCTGGATAAACAAATATGGGAGATATATACAATGTGACAGTGGGAGTCTCCCTGCAGGTGTGGCTCCATCTCTGAGTGTGAGTTTGTGAACACAGTTGTTTGTGTATGTGTGAGGGGGGGCTCTGTGTGTGTCCAGGGTATGTGCAACTGGGTGTGTGGCTTACTATGCATGTCAATGTGTTTGGATCTGGCTGAGGATGTAGGGGTGTATATAACATGGGTTCACCCCCTGAGAATCTGCCCGTGGGTCCAGGATGGGATCTGCAGCTTTGGCAGAGGGGAAGAAGGGGATGACAAGATGGTTTGATTCTGTGAGCTCTTGGTCTATGTATGTCACTGTTTGTGGATATCTCTCACAGCATGAGCGTGTGTGTGTGTGTGTGTGTGTGTGTGTGTGTGTGTGTGTAAAATCACCTACTCCACCCGCCCCCCCAACCATGTCTGTATAAAGCCAACAGATGCCCCCACACTGGCTACCCCGCCCATCCCCCAGATCAGAACAGTGGGTGTAATTGCTCGGGAAGCACAAGCAGTGATTAATTATGGCCACTGAATATGCAAATCAGCTGGGGGCTTTTCCAGCAGCCGCCTGGGTACTGGCAATGATGCTGAGTAAATACACAGAGCTGAGCCTGCAAGACCCAGAATTCCCTCCTCACACCTTTGTCAATTACCCTTTAATTTAGCAGGGCCCAGTTTCTAATTCTTTAATGAGCTTTTAGCTCATTAAAGAGTCCTCATTACACTGTTTCGTTGTTTCTCCCCTCCAAAATACCTGCACCAGGGTGGGATTGGAGTTGCAAAAGCTGATGCCAGCTGATCTGCATTCAAACCCTGGGCTGTGTATGGGATGTAATTTTTTAAAACAATGGAGGAAAATTCCACTAAAGGAGACGCTGGCTTTTTATTTAGCAAAATATCTAGCTCTAGATGCTGAGCAAGCCACTCCGCACCTCTGTTCCTCAGTCCCCTTACATACAAAATGGGGATTGTAATGGAACTTTCCTCAATGGTTGTGATGAGGAATAAATAAATTCATCCAGGGAAAACATTTGATGAACAGTGTTTGACATGTAGACACTCGGTTGATGGTCATGCATCATGTGGGCATGAAGATATGTTCTGTAAGAACAACTGAGTGAATGGTTCTTCATAAGAAAGTGAGACAGCCTTAGAGGAAGCGGGTGTAGAGGGTGGACAAAGAGAAATGCCAGGGAGGGAGAGATGGGAGAGGGCAGCAGAACTGTAGGAGATCCGGACTTGGCAAATTCACAGTAGTGGGGAATTTTGAGGATAAGGATATTCAAAATTAAAATTTAACTTGTTGATTTTCCTACAGTGAGACACACTTACATGCCGACCTTCAGTAAAAGTTAGATCCATTCACTGTATTAGTCAGGATAATTAATGATAGCTGCTGTAACAAGCAACCCTTAAAATTCTCAAGAGTTTAAAACAATTGAGTTATTTCTTGGTCATATCTGATGGAGATCTCCTTGGTAGCACTTCTCCTAGCAGTAACTTGGGGAATAAGGCCCTTTTCTAGTTCTGTAAATGACACCACCGTCTTACACATGTGATCTCCAAGGTCACCATGGAATGTGGAGAAGGATCACGGAGAACTACGTCGGAGGTTTAATGGCTACTCACATCCCATTCACATGGCCCCAACCTAAACTGCAAGAGGAGCTGGGAAACGTGTTCTCAATTAGATGTGCCCAGGAAGAGGAAAATAACACACAGCACTGGTGTTACCATGTGCGTTCTTGAGTTAAAGATGTTTGGGAGAAGAACTGAAAGGAATGCAGGCCCAGCTCTACATTTGGGTTGACAGAAGAAAACACAGGATTTAAAAAATCAGCAAAAGCAACAAATCAGTAGAAGAGGTGACCAAGAGCAACACCATCCCCTCAAGAGCCCTCATTGGTGTTTGAAGGTTTCTGAGTTCTTCACTGTGTGTGGAATACTTTCTAAAGACTCCACATGGCTTCTTCCCTCCCATTCTTCAGGTCTCTGATCAAACGTCACTGCCTCAGCGAAACCTCTACTAATCACTCTATTTCAAATTCCTGAGTCCATCACTCTTTATCCATGTAACTTATTTAATTTTCCTTCACAATAATCACTACTACCTGAAATCATATTTATGTAGCATTATCATTTTCCTCAGGAGTAAGATTCTGAGGGCAGGCACATCTCTCTTCTATCCCCAGCATCTGGAACAGTGCCTGGCACTGAGTAATCACTCAATAGAATGAAAGAAATGAATAAGTTCATGAATGAGTGAAGCAACTTCTGGGCACCAACATCCTTCATGGAGTTAAGACCTTTAGTAATGTTTATTGAATAAGGGAATCCAAGACAAGTATTCAGGTGATGTTAGGGGGGCTGGTGGCAGTAGTAGTAGTAGGGTAAGTTCTAGGTTTTAGGGAAGCATTTACCTCAACCCCCAAGCTCTACCCACCCAACCCCACCTGACCCAACTCAACTCGCACACACCCTCTATCACTTCTAACTCACCTCAACAGTGTCAATCAACTGATGATTGGGTAAACAAAACGTGGTCTATACAGACAATGAAATATTATTCAACAATAAAAGGAATGAAGTATCAATGCATGAAACTATTACGCTAAATGAAAGAAGCCAGACACAAAGGGCCACATATTGTATAAAATGTCCAGAAGAGGCAAATCTATAGACACAGAAAGATTAGTGGTTGCCTCCTGCTGAGAGGTTTGGAGGAAGTGGAGAGTGGTTGTTAATGGATATGTGGGTTTTTTGAGGTGATGAAAATGTTCTAAATCGGTTGTGGTGATGGTTGCACAAGTCTGTGAATGTACTAAAAACCATTTAATTGTATATTTTAAATGGGTGAATTATATGGTATGTGAATTATATCTCAGTAAATCTGTTTAAAGAAAAAAACCTCAACCCAACAGCCAACCCCCAATTCAAGCTACCGCAAACCCAATTCTCATCTTAACTGATCCAATCATTTTGGGGGAGGGAGGGGGGAGGATTTTTTTTTCATTCTTTAATTTATTTATTTTTTGTTTGTTTATTTATTTATGATGACATCGGTTAATGAAATCTAATAAGTTTCAGCTGTATTAACTGATCCAATCTTAACTGACCAAACTGCCAATTCTCACCCCTATTCATAGCAAACACTACTTACCTCTACTCAATTCATCTTATGTCTCAAATCAACTCTCATTCAATTCAACCCGACATCCAATCCCAAACCTGTACCTCAATCCAACTCCCAACTCAACAGATCCCATCATTAATTCACAACCCCACACTCCACTCACCTCAAACCTACTTCCAGCTGAATGCATCTTCAACTCATTTTCAATGAAACTCATCCAAGCTCTAACACTCAACCCTCAACTCACTTCAAGGCTTCACTCCTAACTCAATTCTCTTCACCCTCAACTCATCCCCCAATTTACCACCCAGACCTTTGACATCTAGTCATCTCCTCTCAAACTAAAACCACATCCATGTCATCTCTTGATACATCCCCTAAGCTCAGTCGGTGGCTAATCAAGATCAACATGGAAATCTGGCTGTTTCTTTTTTTCCTTCCTTCCCTCCCCCCCTCTTTTCCTTTTTTTAAAATTTGATATCTTCCTAATGGGTTCATAATTTTTCCAGCTTTACTGAGATATAATTGACATATATATAAAACATATGTAAGTCTAAGTGTACAATGTGTTGATTTGATCCACTTATCTATTGCAAAATTAGCTAACACCTGTATCACATAATGTAATTATCATTGTGTGTGTGTGTGTGTGTGTGTGTGTGTGTGTGTGTGTGTGTGTGTTCGTGTGTGTGGTAAGAACAGTTAAGATCTACTCTCTTAGAGATCTGGCTATTTTTAACTTTTCCTCTAGGGGCCTGAGTTAATAAACAGGTCCATCACCTCTAGCGAGTCCCCTTATAATTGAGTTCCCCCACCCCCTTAAAGCCATCTAAGAGACACAATTAAGATAGGTGGTGGCAGATACCTCAGGTGAGACAAGAGCCAGGCCCTAAAAAAGATATAGCCAGCACCAAATGAAAGACACAGTCAGGGACACAGTTTACTGGTTTATTCTCAGACTTGAGATGCCAATTATGCCCTATGGCTCGGGGGATGGGGGAGGATCATGCTAGAATCTCTCTTATCATGTCCCAGTCTTCCCTAAGGAGGAAGCAGATTAAATATACAACAGAGGGGATTTTCCCTTTTAATACAGACCCAGGTATAAATAGGGCAGCACCATTAGGATCCTGATTTACCCCCTACATCTTGGTCCCCAAACCATCTGGCATGGCAAGGTGCATTTGGGGAGACATGAGGGGGTCAGTATTCAGAGCTGGGCCGAGGCAGCAAAAAGAGCACTCGGCTCAGTCCAGGGAAGTCTGACTTCCCTCTGTAGTCTGACTTCTATTCCTTCACTCTGAACCCACCTAAAATAGGAATGAGCGAAGGGGTCCCAGCCTGGGATCAGGAGATGTCCAGTGCTTAACTATTGGGAAGGGTAGCACCAAAGGGTGTCTGGGGCACTGACTGAGGAGGGGAAGGAGGGCATGTGGGGGCATTCGTCAGCTGAGTTAGAAGTTCATGGCAAGGGGGAGAAGGGGTGGGAGCTGGGAGTTGAGTGGGCATGGAGGGGAAAAAGAGCCAGACTACAATAATTCCAGCAGGGCTGCGGTGGGGGAGGCTGGACTCTTGGGCCAGGAAAGTCCAGCCCTCAGCGCCCTGGAATGGAGAAGGAATATTGTTGGACCATGACGACCAGACTCTCCCCTGGCTCCACAGTCACAGGAGACGATAAATATGGTGGCTTCAAAGCCTCAGCACCAAATGTGCCCTCTCTGGGGCTCTGTCATTGTCCCTCCCACCCCCGAGACTCTCAGCTGCTAAAGCACACAGGGCCCAGTTCAAACCCAAACTTCTGGTTCGTCTGGCCAAAGTCAGTGGCCGCCACATCCAACAGGGGCAGAAACCCTACTTGGGAAGAGCTGAACTCCAAGAGGGTCTTCGTCTGTCCCTTCCGGAGCTGACAACAGGAAGTAACAGATAGTGAGTTGGGCATTCGAGGCCTCCCCTCCCGGCTCCAGTCAGACCCTGCCCCTCGCCCTTACCCGGCAGCCATCGTAGGGAACGGTGACGGTGGCTGCAGCTGTCTGGTTGAAGGACAGCTCCTCCCCATTGGCCCCAAGGAAACGAAGGGAGCGGCCATAGTCGCCTGCCGCTTCGTCCAGCCAGGCGGCCGAGTTCTGGCAGGAGTAGATGAAGCTCTGGCGAGCTGTGGCGCTCAGCAACTTCAGGAAGGTCAGCTGGACCACGTTCACCGGGGACCCGTCAGCATCCACGTAGGAGAACTGAGGGTGGGACAAAGCAGGAGGCGGGGGGTGCCTCATTCACCCAGCCTCCCCCCGTTCTCTCGTGAGCCATGGGCACGTGTGGTTACTGAGCACTTCAAGTGTGGCCAACGAGACTGAGAAACTTTTTTTAAAACTTGGTTTCATTTTAGTTTTGTATTTAATTGTTTAATTTAAATTTTTTACTTTCATTCATAACTCATAATTTAGCCTCCATCTAGTTATCAGAATACTTAGGTTTGGAACAAAGTGAGTATGCAAATCTACTTTTCCAGCTGCAGGTTTTATAAAATCTAAGTATAGATCAAGTATTTGCAATGAAATTTAGCATCCAGATTACCATGTCCTGTAAGTGTAAAATATATACAAGGCTCTGAAGAATTTGTATGAAAAAAAAATGCAAAATGCCTCTATAATCTTTACACTGACGTGCCAAAATTTTGGATATATTGGGCTAATAAAATATATTATTAACACATCGCTGGCTTGAGACAACGTACTTGGTCATGCGTCCTTTTGGCTCCCTTCTCTTCCCTGTCTCGTTTCCACATTACCCACCTGATGTTTTCTGGGATCGCCTCCCAAATAAACTACTTGCAATTGAATCTTTGCCTCAGGGTCTGTTTGGGGGGACTCCAAATCAAGATACCTCCTCACATTATATTATAGCTTTATTTGTTTCCTTGGTCTGTCTGTTTCCTTGGTTACATTCCCAGTAGAATATTAATGTCATGAAGTCAGGAACTGTGTTTAATTGGCTGCTATATTCCAAGTGCTTAGCATATACATATATGTTACATAAATCAGTCCTGAACTGAATCCAAGACACTTCCACCCCTTAAACCTGCTCTTCTTCTCATTTACATGTCTCAGAATCTCACCAAACACCAGTCCCCCGAGCCGAGAACCTGGGCATCATCCCCGTCTCCTCCCTCGTCTCAGTCTCATCAATTACTAGGTCCTATTGATTTGTCCTCTTTGATATTGTTCTAAGTCACACTCTCCTCTCCATCTCCATATCACCAACTCCAGCCTGGACCACCTCCTCACTCTCTTTGATCGACACATCTGTCTGTCTCTGGTCTCCCAGCCCCCAGTCTCACCACTACCACCACCAGCCCCAGAGGCATTTTTCTAACACAGAGATTTGATTTGGGTCCCTCTCTCACTTAAACACACTTCATGGTTCCCTACTGCTCACAGGTCTTCAAGAGGAGATGGGCCTAGCCCTCACCTACCTCCCTAGCCTCTTCTCCAACCACATTCCCCCTCACACTCTCTAAAGCAGAGCAAGTGGCTTTTTCTTCTTTAAATTCACCAGACTCTCTCTTGACTCTGGGCCTTTGCACATACTGCTCCCTCTGCCTGCAACGCTTTTCCTTGTCCTCCCGAACTTGCTAATCCATCTCATTCTTGAGGCCTCAGCTGAACTTCCTCCATCACACACTGGATACTGCCCCACTCATTCTCTCTTCCCCAACCTGCGATCACCAGGAAGGCAGAGGCAAGTCTGTCCTGTTCCTCTCACCCCTCAGACCCCCTCTCCCAACTCCTCATGCTGGTTCCCACAACTTTTCACACTATCTACCACTTCAGCCTTTGGCAACTCACCTTCTTCCCTCGACGGAATGTGCTGTACCAGCTTCCTGGCTTCTCCCTGGACCAGGAGGCCAGTTTTACCTGGGGGAAGAAGGGAGGATCAGTGGGAGGTGCCCTGAGTGTCCACCATGTCCTTTTCACAATTACCTCCCCACACGGAAGGCTGCAAACTGTGAATATCCGGGATTCTCAGGCTGTTGTCTGGCCATGGGAGTGGGCTTGGCAGGTGCACAGAGCAGGCCCAAGGGGAGGGGCCCCACTGTCTGAGACAGCCTTCAACCAATAACTGACAAGAGTTGGTGGATAAATGCCCCAGCTCCCTCTCCGCCAGTGGGACAACTTCTAGGTGGTCGCTCCACACTGTCTTCCGGAAGTCCTCCACGGAACCAAGCCTTGGGTGCCCAATGGTGACATTTTAACGACACTGACTGCCTCCCCCAACCCCTCTCACATCCCCCTCTCCCTTCCTGGTGCCTCCCGGGATCACCTAAATTAATGACTTGCCCTCAGATCCTTGTCTCAGGGTCTGTGTCTGGGGAACCCAAACCTAGAATGTTCCTCACTTCTCTTGGAGGAGGAAGGTGAGCTGGTGCGAGATCAACAACCATTCAGAGATCAAGTGCTGCACTCCAGCCCCTGTATGTCGGGGATCTGAGCATCCACTAAACCAGCACTCTGATGAGTCAAAAATATCAATACCTCAGGAAAACATGACTGTGCACGTTTGCAGGCCCTGGGCTGGCCACGTGTTTGACCTGCAATAGCAGTATTAGCACACAGTCAGTGCCTAATTGGTGTTTCCTGACAGGTGCACTGGTACCATGAATGCACAGCCACCCTATGGGGCCGATACCCACCCCATTCTACAGGTGAAAACACTGAGGCGGCAGACCCGGATTCCAATCCAGGTGGTCCAGAGCTGGTGCCCCTCATCCGCTGCCCTCCGCCGCCAAACCTGGTGCTTGGTGTAAGGGGCGGTTAGGCTCGGAGCTCCCTGATGGAGAGCCCCAGGATTTCTGGAGGATCAGGTGGTCTCGCCTCCCCGCCCAAAGCCTGGAGGGCAGTGATCCCGCAGGCCTACAGCTTAGCAGATCAAGGGGCAATGGAGTCATGTGGTTAAGGCCTGGGACTCCGGAGCCAGACGGCCATAGGTAATCTTGTCACCTCTCTGCGCCTCAGTTTCTCTGTCTGGGGGATGACGACAGAACTACCACATCAGATGATTACAGCTCAGTAAGTTACTGCATCTAAGTGCTTAGAACAAGCGTGGCACACATAAGCACATTTAAAGATTCTCCACCATTTGAAATTTCTTTACTAGCTTTTCTTGTTTGTCTTCCTCATAGAAGGTGAACTGCATAAAAGCAGAGATTTTTTTTTTCTTTAGATTTTCTGCGGTAGCCCCAGCACTTGGCATACACTAGGTGCTCAATAAATGTTGGTTGAAGGAAGGATAAGGTCCTCGACACAGCCTGGTATGGGGACAGCCTTTCCTGCGGCGGTGGGAGAATGGAACAGGGTCCAGAGCTCCGTTCCTCCGTCCACCAACGTCCGCGCCCCCAGTGGCACTCACGGTCTCGAACTTCTTGTCAGGGTAGAGGCAGGTCTCTCCTCCGGCCGTGAAGTTGCAGAAAACCCTGAGGGCGTCCTGCGGGCAGCCCTGGTTGGGGTCAATCCAGTATTCCCCTGCCGCAGAGTCATGGGGGCAGGTGAGCAGGGACGAGACCCCACAGCTCCCCACCCGCCCGGGGAACGACCGGATCTCACCATCTGGCAGGTCGGGGTGGTTGCGGTGTAGCTCGCCGCACATGAGGCCGGGGCGCTGGGCAGTGCCGGGAGGGCGCCGCAGCTGCTCCAGCTCGAAGCTCAGCGATGTGAGAGAGGCCAGTACCTCCTCCAGGCCGCCCTCCAGCGACCCCGGGCCCGGTACCGAGCGCCGGCGCCGGCGCAACCCATGTAGCTCCGCAGAGGGACCCTGAGCAGTGTTGGGGATGGAGAACAGAGACCAGGGAGGAAGAGACAGAGAGACAGGCAGAGGTGAGAGACATGGGAGGCAAAGAGACAGGGGTGGGGAGGATGAGAAAGGCAAGGAAGAGATACAAACAAGGTCAGGGACAGGGGAAAACAAACAGAGAGAGACACACAGGAAGGAGAGAGATAGAAAGACTCAAAGATAGGAAGACATAGGAGTAGAAAGACAATAAAAGAGAGAGAATTACAGGGTCAGGCAAAGAAAATGAGAGAGGGAGAGAAAGACAGACAGACAGACACAGAGACACAGAGAGACAGAGATGGAGACAGAGACAGAGGCAGCAAGCAGGAAATGAGAACAGACAATGAAATAGCAGAACAAGTGTTTGAGAGACAGAGAAAGGCCAGGAGAGGTGGAAGAGATGGAGAGAGAGAGACAGGGACAGAGAGGGAGAGACGGGGTGAGGGAGATGCGGTGGAGACAAAGCTCCGTCAGCACCCCCATGGGTGTCCCCCTAACCCCCACCCTCACACACACAGAGTCCAGATTCCTCTTCCGCTTTCAAAGCCCCTCCCTCCCCACCTGTGTCTCCTGAACATCTGGTTCTTGGCCCTGGGGATCCAACCTAGTCCCTGGGGAACTTACTGGAGGACCTGGGGGGCCTGGAGGTCCAGCGTCTCCACGGGGGCCGAGGGATCCCTGTAGGGAGAAGTCACTTGAGAGTGAACTCTGTCTATGGAGACCCCCTTCCTGCCAACACATGCACACATGCACACACATGCAGAGCCCCGGGGGAAGGACATGCAATTTCCTGCACCAAGCATAAATACATTTCCTTCCACATTTTAATATCTCTGAAATCAGCATCTTAACATCTTTGGCAAGTCATAGTTTACTTGGCAGAATTGTTTTTTTTCATAGCAATTTATAAAATAATGGTGCATCTTACAATAGATGGCATCTTAGATTTGATAAAGTACAATAGTAAGTGTCGAATAAAATCTGTTGAATACGTGATTGATGACTAAATAAATGAATGAATGCAAATACGTTAAGGGTTCTGGTACAGTGGAGGGGAGCAGGGAGCTGAAATGTGGGAGCCCAGGGGAGCCGGAAGTACTCACCGGGGACCCCTTTGAGCCCTTTGGTCCCAGAGGGCCCTGTGGTACAGAGACAGAGAGAGCTAGAGTCCTGGCTGGCCCACCACAGTGACCCCCACCCAACAGACCCCTCCTACTCACCGCCACACCTGGGGACCCTGGGTGGCCCAGAGAGCCAATGGGACCAGGGGGACCCTGGAGAAAAGAGATCAGGATCATCATTGATGAGGTTCATCCATATTGTCCAGACAAACCTCCAGCCCTTTCAAGACCCCAAACCTCCAGACAGAACCTCCAACCTGCAAGTCCCCAGACAGAGTGCCCATTTCCCCAGACACAACCCCTGTCATTCCAGACCCAGGCTTCCCTAACCCCCACAGTCTCCGAACACGCCCATCTCTGCCTCCCCACCCCACCCCCTCCTTTGAACACATTTTTCCCACTTGGGGCAAGACACACACTCACAGGTTCTCCCTTGGGGCCAGGAGGGCCCTGCACGCCTGGCAAGCCCTGATCCCCTTTCTCACCAGCCTCCCCAGGGGGGCCAATGAGGCCGATCAATCCAATGTGGCCCTGGGGAACAAAAGCGGTATGTGTAGGGAAAGCAGGGAGGGCTGCTGGGAGTTTTTCTCCTAGAACTTGGGGGTAAGGAGTTTGGGAGCAGAGGAGACCCCAATTTCCAAGCCCTCTGGCCAGGGAGGAGATAGAGGCCAGTGTGGGAGGGAAATGATGGAAGGAAATACCCTTACCTTTTCCCCCTTGAGGCCAGCATCTCCCTTCAGCCCTGGAAGGCCAGAGGGCCCCTGGAAAGAGAGGCTGCATCAGTCAGTGAGTCTCACACAGGAAATCTCAAGGTCTACATGGGTGATGGAGGGATCACCCAGATTTAGAAGGGGATTACCAGGAATGCGATCATGGAGACTGTCAGGAGAGAGGAGGGATGACAAAGGACAGTGAAGGGGTTGGCATGAGATTGGGTCAAGATCTGAATGGGTAGTCAGCGTAGACTATCAAGATCGACGGTCAGTTGGCTTATGATAGAGGGTCACTATGGTTAAACAATCAAGATGGAGGGTCAGCATAGACCATCAAGATGAGTGGTCAGAATAGATGGTTGGTATACATGGTCAGGGTGGACCATCAGACAGTCAGCGAGGGGTCAGCCTGACCATCAGCGCCCATAGTCACTAGACAGCCACTGGGTGCCCAGTGTGGTTCTTAGTGCCAGGACCTCAGGGAAAAAGAAGTCTCTTACCAGGGGGCCAGGAGGGCCCATCTGTCCAGGAGGTCCCAGGAGGCCTGGTTCACCCTGGGGTGAAACAGAACATGGGGGGATTGCACCCCACCAGAACCCAGTGTGGATGCCCCTACCCCCCCCACCAGGGTTAGCCCCTCCCCCTCGTGATGAGAAGCTCTAAGGCAAGGGCCTGATCCATCCCTGTTCCTGCCCCACTCACCGCAGGGCCAGGGACCCCTCGAAGACCCTCAGGCCCAACATGCCCAGGAGGCCCTCGTGCCCCCACTGGGCCTGTCCTCCCTGGGGGCCCATCAGGACCTGGCTCGCCCTAAAATGGACAGGGGCAAGGGAGGAAGCAGAGAAGGTCAGGGGGTACCTGCTTCCTGACTCCCTAGCCAAGAACCATCAGGGACAGGGAGGGAATTGAGGCATCTGTGATGGTCACAGGCCTCCTCCCCATTCTGATGACCCAACTGTTGGCTAAAGGATCAGGGCAGGGACCCCTCCCTGGGCAGGGGCACTCACCTTGGCACCTTTTTCCCCTTCTCTGCCTTCTCGACCCATGTGGCCGGAAGGACCCTGAGTAAGGAGAGAGAGTTAGAGGAAGTCTGTAGGGGTGATGGGTGCCTATGGGGGTGAGGGGGGGCCCATGAGGGTAAGTGAGGGCCTGTGGGGGTGAATGAGGGCCTGTAGGGGTGAGTGAGGGCCTGTGGGGGTAATTGAGGGCCTGTGGGAGAGAGTGAGGCCCTTTGGGGGTGATGGGTGCCTTTGGGGGTGAGTGGGACAAGGCTGGAGCCGGGACAGCCAGGGGGCAGGTCATCACTCACCCTCTTGCCAGGGGGCCCAGGGGGGCCGGGTTCCCCAGAAGCGCCAGGTGGACCCTGTGGAGATTATAACAGGTTGGTGGAGCGTGACGGTTTCAGGATGCCTTTGAACCAAAGACTTCCTCCCCCGAACAGTGCTCCAGCACCGGCCATCTCCCACCTCCCCCCCTTAAGCTTCTCTTGCTCAGGGTGAGGCCCCAGAGAGGCAAAGCAGGCACACGTACAGGGACCCTGGGTACCTCATTAAGCCACTTTTCTGCCGCCCCCCAATTCACCCGCACATCCTCTGTTTCCCCACTCACCGGTCCCCCAACATCACCAGGGGCTCCTTTCTCCCCTGGGGAACCATCTAGACCCTGCAGGGAGGGGTGGACAGAGTTGGGAGAGGTCATAAGGTCACATGGGAATTTGAGAGTGAAGCTTAAAGGATAATGAGGGTTATTTGCTCCCAAAACCTTGACCAGGTCTATGAGGGGTAGGAAGATGGGAACAGAATTAGGGCACATGCTGGGCTTGGTGGGGGAAGGAGGTTTATACCCACCGAAACACCAGGATCTCCAGGGGGTCCTAGATCTCCTGGAAGCCCCGTGGGGCCCTGAAATACAGAACGATGAATAATCACATCTCAGAATTTTTGAGCATTCATTAATTCATTTAACAAATGAATGATGTCCAGGCACAGCTCTGATCGCTGAGGATACATGATGAATAAAACACAAAATCTCCACCCTGGTAGAGAGGACATCTAGTGTTTAATGCCTGCAGGCACTAAGCTAAGAACGTTACACGCATCATCTCACTTCATCCTCCCGGCAGCCTCCCAGCTTGGGACTCACAGACTCACAGATAGGACTGACCCTCAGAGAGGGACACAGCAGGTGGTGGGGTGGAGAGGTCCAAATCAAGGCCCCAGAGACTCTGGAGCTCCTCACTGCACCCCTCAACCCCAAGCCCCGTCGCTGTGCTAGGAAGGGCTCAGCCTCCGCCTGATGGCAAATCCCATATCAGCACCATTCTCCACCTTGGCCTTCCCATCATGTTAGAGTTATTCCATGTGGAAGCAGGTTTTACGCCCTACGATGATGTGTAACCACTGTATGTTCATGTTGATTGACTCATTCAATCAATCAATCAACCAGTCAGCTATTCATTCATTCAGCCATGTTCTGGGTCATTCACAGAGTCAGCACACTGGAAGACAGGACCCCTGACTGGAAGCTGGAGAGCAGGTGTGAGTGGGCATGAGCGCCCCTCCTCACCTCTGCCTCCGCCTTCCCCAGGACTCACCACGTTCCCTTTGGCTCCATCTTCTCCAGGAGGGCCCTTCTTGCCTGGGGGTCCAGCAGCCCCAGATGGGCCAGTGTCTCCCTTTTCACCAATTTCCCCCTTGGGCCCCTTTGTAGAAAGAGAGGTCAGAAGTCAGAAGAGCCTGGACTCTCTAGGGGTCAAGGTTAGCACCTTGACTAGACTTAGGAATCTGGGTAATCTGGGACTTTACTGGGGTCAGGGGCCAGGGTAGCCTAGAGTGCCCAAGGGTTAGAAGTCAAAGGGATCTAGGGCTTATAGGATCAGGGATCAGGATGGTCATGGGCAAGGTTGGTCTAGTCCATGTGGCACCCTTGAGTGAATTAGTAAAAGGGACCCCTGTGGGCAGCTCATCCCAAGCCAGGATTCATGTTGGATCTGAGCCCCCATTACTCCCTTGGTCCCACACTCTTGTGCAGTGCATGACCTGGAGAACTATGTAGCAGCCCTGACACCTTCTAAGGTTATGTCATCAAGATAACCCAGGAAGTGCATAGGTGCTGGGTCAGTGGGTGACCTAGGACTGCCCAGAGGTCACGGTGGCCCGAGGTGCCAAGGAGTCAGGGGTTCCCTGGGATGGGTGCAGGGGCACAGGACACAGTTACTCACAGGGATGCCTGGGGCTCCTGAGGGTCCTGTGTCTCCAGCCTCCCCTGGTTCACCCTGCAGGAGACAAAGCGAGGGTAAGAAGAGGTCCCATCCTGTCAGACGAGGAGAGGATCCCCAGAACAGCCACCCCCGATTGGGACTTGTGCCTCCCGCACCCCGCGCAGTCCCCTGCCCTCCTCCTCTCACCTTCTCACCCACAGCACCTGGCTGACCGACTCCTCCGGGCAGCCCTGGAGAGCCCTGGAGAGACAGCAAGGGATGGAATGGGGACTATGGGATCCCATCCTCCCCTTCTTGGGAAATGGATTCCTCACCTCTGAAGCATCCGGGGTGACCCCCCACCACCAGAGTCCTCACCTCTGATCCGCTGGGGCCATGGGGACCTCGAGGACCTGGAGCTCCATGGGGGCCCTGTGGGACAGTTAGAATGGCATCCAGTGACCCCCATGCTCCCCAAAGGCTCCAGTAACCACAAACATCACCCTTGATGCTGGTGACCTACATGATCCTTAAAATGACAATGTGCCCTGTGACATCCCTCATCAATCTTATGGGCACCCCCCACCCTGTCACTCCCCTCCCCCCACCGTGCCCCTCGTTGTCCATACCATGGAGCCCACATCTCCAACTTCCCCCTTTTCTCCAGGAGGGCCTGGCAGTCCCTGTAGAACAAAGAACCAAGATTGGGGCACAGAGTGGGGGGAACCAGAGGTCGTACCCCCAAACTCAAACACCCACCTGCAGGCCAGGGGGGCCAATCACCCCCACGAAGCCTCTCACTCCATCATCACCTTTCTGCCCAAAGAGGCCCGGGGGTCCCCGGCGTCCCTGAGCCCCATCTGCTCCCTGGGAGAAAGAATAGGGTAGGGCATAGTTAGGGTCCAGATCAATGGTTAGGAGTAGGCTCAGGGTCAAAGCCAGGTCTGAGGTTAATAGTTGGAGTCAGGGTTGGGATTAAGTTTGGGGAGAGTCAGGGTTGGGTTTGGAGTTGGGAGTATGGGTTAAGAGTCAGAGTTGGGGAATGAAGTCAAGGGTTCTGTCAAAGTTTTGAGATGGGCATTGGGTGATGAGTCAGGTTCAGGTTGAGGTCAAGGTCATGAGTAGGGTTACATGGGGTCAAGATGGAATTTAGGATTGAGTTTGAGCTCGGGGCCAACGTCAGATTCAGAGTCTGAGCTCAGGTTTGGGGTCAGCATTGGAGGGTGGATCAGGGCTGGGGTTAAGGGTAGGACTGGGTCAGGGTTCGGCAAATGTGGAATTTGAAGATAAGATTTGAGTTGGAATTGAGGTTAAGGTCACAAACAGGGTTAAGATTAGGGCTGAATTGGAGTTCAGGGTTGAGGCTGAGGTTGGGATTGAGTCAGATTCTGGGATGAGTTCATACTGGGTGTCAGTGTGGAGGAGTAATCAAGGTTGGAATTGAGTTTGGGCCTGAGGCCAGGTTAGGACACTGTCCCTTCCCATCAGGGATCCAGGGGTTGGTCACAAAACTGGGAGCACCTACCGGGGAGCCTGGGTGTCCCGCAGGACCCCGTATCCCTGTTGGTCCAGGTGGGCCCTGGGGAGGAAATAGAGTTGAAAAATCCCTCAAGTTCAAGATTGGGGGCAGCGTGGCACTAGAGATGTCAATCACTGCCAACTGTTCACTCCCCACACCAGGAAGCGACAATTGCACGCACAACCCCCAACCCTGTCTTCCTAGCCACCAGCTGATGGAATCAGACACAGACTTCCTAAGCTTGGCCCATCAGGATTTTTCTCCAGACATCTCACAAGCACCCACGGACTGAGCTAGCTCGCTGATGCCAGGAGAAGAGAAGCTGGGGATGCAATGCCTCAGAGCCATGCAGAGTCACAGCCAGAGAGAATGATGTGCCACCAAGGGAAAGGAGAGCAGAATAACCACCTCACCACCCTCCCCATTCTCCTGGGGCCCTAGCGACTCTGTTGGCCCCTTCATTCCAAGTAGCTTGAGTGGCTTCTGTTACTCGCAGGTGTTAAGATGGGACTCGGGAAGGTAGAAAGCTCCATGACCTCTCCTCCCCTCCTCCACCTCCCTCTCTCCTCCCTGAGGACCACTCCCTTACTGGGCTCCGCCCACTCACCGCATCTCCCTTATCGCCCTTGCTCCCCTTGTGACCAGGGGCTCCCACTTCCCCCTGCAGAGGAAACAGGATGAGGAAGGACCCGGGCTCCCCACCCCCAGCCTTCCCCAGCCCCTCTCCATGAACTCTCACCTTGTCCCCTTCCTCGCCAGAAGGTCCTACAGCTCCCGGGGGCCCTGGAGGCCCCAGGGGTCCTGGGATCCCATCTTGGCCAGTAGGGCCAGGGGAGCCACGTTCACCCTGATGAGGGAGTGGAAGGGGGTTCATCAGGGGCCAGGGCAGGAGTGGAGTCCTGGGATGTGGAGGGCAGGGTCCTGATGATGCCTGAAGAGTGGGGTGGGCGGAGTACTTACCGGGGCCCCCTTCTCACCCGCAGGGCCCACAGGGCCTTGGCTTCCACTTTGGCCAGGAAGCCCAATGCCTCCTGCTGGGCCCAGAGGGCCACGCTCCCCAGGGGAGCCCTGAAAACAGGGGTGAGGGGTCAGGAAAAAATAGGAATAGTAGTAGTTCTCATATCTGGAGGGTTTTCAAGCCTCCAGGCACCGAGGTTGAGTGATTCCCTGCACGAATCCTATCTTCCCCACACAGCAGGCAGAAGGCGCTGTGGACACCTGAGTAAGGGCAGTGCCTCCTCCGCCCACAGCCCTCCTGGACTCCCTCCTCACTCCAAGACAAAGAGAAGGCCTCCTGGCAGCCCTCTGGGTCCTGCGTGACCTGCCCCCCCACCCCTCCTTGCCCTCCAGCCACATGGGTCTCCTCGCTGTTTCCTCCAACGCACCAGGCCCTCAGGTCCAGCCTCAGGGCCTTTGCACATGCTGTTCCCTCTGCCTGGAATGCTGTTCCCTGAGACAACCACATGGCTCCTCCCTCACCAACTCAGGTCTCAGCTCAAATGCCACTTTCTCAGGAGGCCTCCCTTGACCAGTCTATTTCTACCGCTCTTCTCTGTCCCCACTCTCTGCTCCTTTGTTTCGAGGCATTCATCACCCCTGGTTTCTTGTCTCCCTGACCAGAACGTAAACTCTAGGAAAAAGGTTTTTCTATGTTTATGTGTGACACAGAAGTAAGCATGTGTCAGACAAATCATCTCATCAAGATATTTAATAATTTATGAGATGGGCTGTGTTACAGAAGAGGAAACTGAGGCTCACAGAGTGACATGACTGCCCAGCCAGTGAGTGGCAGAGCTGGATGCGACCCAGGCCTATCCAACTCCCAGAATAGTGACCTGACAATGCCCAGCTTCCCAGATACCCAAGGTCCCTCCACCATGCCCCCCACCCAGCAGATGGGGTTGCACTTACATTGGCCCCGATGGAGCCTGGAGGGCCCTTGTCCCCCTTCAAACCAGTAGGTCCCTGAAGGAGGAAATGATTCACAGTCAAGAGACCCCTATGGGTGCCCCCAGGTCTTCAACCTGGGGGGCTCACAGTTCCCACCTCCTTCCTGGCACTTAGGTTCAGGGGTCAGTCTCCTCCAGCCCCTCCTGCCGCCATTCCTTACTTTCATGGCATCCCCAACAAGG
This sequence comes from Pteropus vampyrus, assembly GCF_000151845.1. Lineage (NCBI taxonomy): Eukaryota > Metazoa > Chordata > Mammalia > Chiroptera > Pteropodidae > Pteropus > Pteropus vampyrus. Next base: position 438,177 of record NW_011889172.1, read on the forward strand.
ATGCCATTGCCATGTCCCTGCCCTGAGCTCCCCATTTCCTTCTCTGCTTCGCCGCCCAGCCAGACACACACACGAGGGGCTCCAAAGGATACTCACAGGTTCCCCAGGGGCTCCTTGGGGACCAGGGAAGCCCCTGGGTCCGGGTGGCCCTTCCTTCCCAAGGGGTCCCAGTGGCCCCAGCTCCCCCTGCAGGAGGTGCAGAGGAGGAAGGTCAGGCTCCAGAGAAGGGATGTCTCCCTCCAATCCATGAGTCTGGGCCCCCTCTATGTGGAGCTAGTTCTGAGCCTTCAGCTGGCATGGGGGCAGTTGAGGGACATTTGGGGCCACTCCACTGAGATCTCCCACAGGGCAGTATCTCACCTTGGCCCCCTCTCTGCCTTCCAGGCCTGGAAGACCTTGTTCACCAGGAGGCCCAGGGGGGCCTGGGGGCCCCCTCTCACCCAGAGGTCCTGCTTCTCCTGTCTTTCCCTGGAGAGGAAAAAGGCTCATCTTGAATGGAGGTGGTCTGAGATGGGGGTCTGTCTGAGATCTACTTCCCCCCAAATATCTCACAACTGGTACAAAACTGGAGAGACCTGTGGGGTTCATTCTAACCTGAGGACCCACTACACCAACTGGTCCAGGGGGGCCTGTCTGACCTTGAAAGCCCTGGGGAGAAAAATTAAAATGAGGTGTCACATGAGGAGAAGAAATGGAGAGATAACAGGGCTATAGGCTAAGGGGCCACTCACCAGTTCTCCTCTCTGTCCAGGGTGCCCAGATCGCCCGTCTTTCCCCTGGGGACCCTGGGGGACAAGGCGAGAGAGAGTTTAGGCATAGATAAGGAGCCTCTCTGCTCCCAACTTCTCTCTCACCAGCCCCCCCACCCCAAATCAGGGTGAGCTCACTTACGGGTGGGCCTTTTGGCCCAGAGAATCCAGGGGGTCCTTGCAGGCCTGGGTGGCCCTGAAATGGAACCAAAAGTCTTTTCTCATTCCTCCTGCCTGGCCCTCCTGAGCCCCACACAATAACAAGAACTAGCACATATTGAGCACCTTCTGCATGCTAGGCACGGGGCCAAGCACTCTACACTCAGGAAGTCATTTCATTCACCATTGCAGCCCTTGGGTGGGGACTGTGGTTATTCGCATCTTATAAGGGGAAAACTGAGGGCCAGAGAGGTTACATGATTTGCCCAAGGTCATACAGCCAGTAGGTGGACACGGTGGGATTTGAATTCATGGCTCTCTGACTTCAGAGGCTGTGCTCTTTCCACTGTTATAATGTCTCCCTACCTCCTGGGTTTGACTATTACCCAGAAACACACACACACACACACACACACACACACACACACACTCACCTTTTCTCCAGGGATCCCAGGGGCCCCGTCCTGGCCCACATCCCCCTAAGACAGAGTAAATGAGATTCAGGCCACAGAACAAACTCAACCGGGAGAGACTGGGAAGGACTTGGTGAGCCTGGCACAGAGGGCCTGCCTAGAGGGAGGCCAGCCCCATACCTTGGGGCCTGGTTGCCCCGTGGCACCTGGTTGTCCCCTTTCTCCACGAGAGCCCTGAAAAGAAAAGAAATAAAGATTAGAAGTGACAGGGTAGGGAAGCCTGGGAGGTGAGATCAAGTCCCCCTCTTGCTCCACCAGGTACACTGAAATAACCTAAACCCTCTTCCTTGGCCACTCATGATTTCCCTACCATCTTTCTTCTCACAGCCCCGCTTCCAGCCCTGCCCCCTAAAGGCCCTGTGAGGTGGGGGGAGCTCTTTATGTTCTTACTGGTGGTCCTCGCTCTCCTTCCAGACCTGGCTGCCCTGCCTTCCCCTGGAAAATAAATCAGGTGAGGGAGAAGCAGAAGAGAGTTATGGTGTAAACACATGACATGAACACACAAATGCACCCAGTCATAGACCTAGAAAGATGTCTGTCACCATCTATTAATAGGCCTTTCTTTCATACACACACAACCACACAAAGATCACAGACACCTAATTACATGCATGATTGCACCTATAGGATCCACACTACAAGTGTGTTCACCAACACGGACACCTATTTATCAGAGCTGCAAAGTATGCACACATGACCGCATGCCATGGCAGCATGCACTGGGAGATCATGGAGTTCATCATGTCCCTTGAACATGTGTACACTCGATGTAAACACATGCATGCATGGATTCATCTGAGGACACAGTCCTGATAAACACAGTATATATACACACTCACATGTATATACACAATGTCCATTTACAGGGCAAAGTAATGCATGCATGTATATACAGTCACTCTGTGTACACAGAAATACACAGACGTGGGCATATCATATCCTTTCACACACGTGTACCTGTCCCTCACACACATGTATGTCCACAGTCACACAGTGTACATGCCCTGTTCACTCAGTTGCAGGCCCACAGGCTGCAGCACACAGACCCCATCTAATCGGCACATGGGACATACATGCAAACATGTACATGTGCTGTAATGCCAGGCAGGGTCACCTGCATGTGTCCTGCATTGCACATGGGAGATATGTCCTTCCAGGCATAGACACAGATGCTCAGGGGCCCACCTCATGCACAGCAGCAAATGCTCCTCCCCCAGGTAAGCCCGTCTCTCCCTGCCCCCTTCAATCACAACTCACCCGCTTCCCTTTCTCTCCCAATGGTCCCAGGGGACCGGGAAGGCCAATAGACCCCTGAGTAGAGAGAATGAAAGAGACGAGATGGGGGTGAGGAATGGCTGGTGGGCAACATTGGCCCCTCACCTCATTCAACCACCCCGTCCTTTCAGACCTTTCCAGGCCACCGATTCCAGAGCTTCTTTGGTCCCTCCAGCCCCAGCCTCCTCCAGGGCAGCCCTCCGCCCTCCTCTCCCCTACTCTTCCCCCTTGCTCATTCCATTCCAGCCACCCCAGCCTCCTCAACGCTGCTCAGGGGACACGAGCGCTCTCCTGCCCCAAGGCCTTTGCATAGCTGCATCCTCTGCCTAAAATGCTCTTCTTTTGGGTCTCCACAGAGCCAGCTACCAGGCAGATGTCACCTCCTGGCTTTCCGACACCATCCTGACACCACTTCCTCCAAGTCACCTTCTGTCTAGCACATCGTCCTACTTTGTTTTCCCCGTAATATTTGTATCGAAACAACCTTATTCACTTGCTTACTTAGTCAACATCTGTTTTCCCCACTAGAATGTACTGTTCTTATTCTCCACTGCCTGGCACATAGTGGATGCTTCTGCAATGTTTGTTAACTAACCTACTCTAGTCCGCCCTGTCCTGTCCATCTTGGTGTCATCCTCCCTCCACCTGGAGGAAGGCATCACAGGCTCTGATGTCCCCTCCCACCCCTCACTGTGTTTTAAATCCCAGATCCATCACTGGATTAGTTGTGTGGCCTCAGACAAATGGCTAAACCCTCTGAGCATCAGTCTCCTTGTTTTTATCCTGAGGTTACTAACAATATTTCCCTCACAAGGTTTTGGTGAGGCTTAAATAGTATAATGTGTGCAAAGTGTTTTACACATTACTTGGTACCTAGTAAATGCTCAAGAAATGTTAGCTAACGGCGTTATTATTTATAATTATTACTACCTGCTATGGACTGAATGTATACCCCTCAAAATTCACATGCTGAAGCCCTAATCTCCAGTGTGATGGTATCTAGAGGTGAGGTCTTCAGGAGGTAATTAAGTCACAATAGTGGAGGCTTCATGAATGAGATCATTGCCTTTAAAAGAAGAGGAGGAGACTAGATCTCTCTCTCTCTCTCTCTCTCTCTCTCTCATTTCCTCTCATTCCACCATGTGAGGACACAGAGAGAAGATGGTCGTCTACAAATCAGAAAGAGAGCCCTCACTAGAACCCAACCATGCTGGCATTCTGAACTCAGACTTCTGCCTTCCAAAACTGTGAGAAATAAATTTCTATTGTTTAAGCCACCCAGTCTAAGGTATATTTGTGATAGCAGCCCAAGCTGACTAAGACACTGACTTCAACTTAACTGACACACCATGCCTCCTATAATGCATTGCTTGATGCCCAAGATACACTGACCAATCTTGGCTAGGTGGCTTTGCTCCAACTTCCATGAACTTCTCCCACAGGCTGAGTTCAGTTCTTAGCTGTGGTGCCTCGAGTTTATTCCCAAACCTACTTATGTCAGTTGCCCTTGTTATTGGAGTCATGTGACTTAATGAAAGTTTACAAAAATTGATAAAATGCAGAAAGGAAAAGAAAGATATCTATCAAGTCTAAATTAAATGAAGCAGACCCAGTATAAAGGGAAGTCACTAAAAAAAAAAATGCTTTCAAATTAAGCATGGGCAAGGTAACTGTGCCAGATTGAGAAGGCAAAATCATGAAACTCTGGGAGGATTTTCACTAAGATTTCTTCCCAAGTGTCTTTAAGTTTCTGCTCCACTTTATATAAACAAAAACTATAAATCATCAGTGATGTAATATGGGTGTAGCTTTGGCAGAAAGACATGCCTAATCAGTAGCCTCATCCATCAAAACATTGGCAAACAATGTACATTTTTATATAAGTACATTTTATTGCCAGTTATAACTAATTCAAGATCTGTAAGACGTATTTTTATGATTCTCACTCTTACTGACTTTGAATCGATTTCAATAATGCCAAATAAGAAGGATCTTATAATTTTATTATCATAAAATTCATCATTATTAGAATCAAATGGATGAAATAGATACTGCTGGTATCTCCATTGTGCAACTGAAAAAAATGGGCTCAAATGACTTGCCCAGAGTCACATAGCAGCTAAGGGATGAGTATTTGAGCTCAAGTATGTCTGTTACCAAAGCCCATATCTTATGCTGTTTATCAATGACCCATGGGGTGGATAGATCACCCCCCAGACCACAATCCTGATCACCAGATGTTAATCAGTCTCTGAACCCTGCCCTTGCCCGTGTTTTGCCCCCTCGCTTCTTACCTTAGGGCCTGGACGTCCTGGGTAACCTGGGAGACCTGGCACCCCAAGCTTGCCCTGTAGAAAGATTATGGAACAAAGATCAGAAGATCAGAAATGGCAACCTGGAGATCAGAGAGGCAAGGGCAGGACGGCTGGGACATAGTGGAAGAGGCAACCGGGTGAGATTCAGGCAAATATGGCTCCTGCCTGCTAAGGGCCTGTCTTTGGGCAGCTCATTCAAAAAAGCCAAATCTCAGTTTCCTTATCTGTAAAATGGAGGGTTAAATGCTTGTTGTATGTGACAGTTATGGGGATAAAAATCAGATAATCTGCATGGAATTGCTCTTTAATGTTGGGATGAGGAATTAAAGGAGACGACATGCAGGATAAGCAGCCTTTAGAGGTTGGAGATAAAAGAGCAGAGGGCAGAAGGCAAAGGGTAGGGGAACACCTTGACCACAGGATAAGAAGCTAGAGGGTAGACTAGAGGGGGCAACCAAGGACCATTCACCTTCTCTCCAGCTGAGCCTGGGGGCCCCTCCTCGCCAGCCAGCCCCTCCTGCCCTTTCAGCCCTTCAGGACCATCCTCTCCCCGGGGACCTGGAGGTCCGGGGTGCCCCTGGAATAGAAAGGAGAGGCCCTGATATCAGTTCCTTTGTCACTCCCGTCTTAGCCCTAGCTCACTCCCTCCCTGTCTTCCTCAAGTCCCCCGGACCCACCAGACCCCTCAGCTGGAGATCATCTTACCCGATCACCTTTAAGCCCCCCATCACCCTTGAAGCCTGGGAAGCCATCCTCTCCCTGAATGGAAGAGAGTACACAGGCCAGAGGTCAGGGTTTCATGGAAGAGACACAGGCAGAACCCCATATTTGGGCTTCCCCCAACCAAGGAATCCTCTCCCTTCTCACCTTCTCGCCTTTCTCCCCCTGAAGACCCCGGTTGCCAGAGGTACCCTGAAAAATAGTAAAAGCTCTCAGTTCCCTCCCCAGCTTAAGAAGGGCCCCAAACTCGGTCCTCTGCCCCCAAACAGACAGAACTGTCCCAAGAGGACGTTAAACTGGAGCAGGTTGGGGGCAGCCTCAGAGGAAATTATTTTTCCCCAAAGCCTGCTAATTTCATGTGCAAGAAGCTGCCTTTCCCCTGTTCCTTCTTCACTGGCAGCCTCCCAAGGTCATCTGTATGAGGATGTGCAAGGAAGGCCAAATTTCCAAGTAATTAATTCCCATCTCCCGGGACACTGTGTCCACAGTTCCTTCTGGCAGGAGAAGAGGAATGAACATTCCAGGCCCCAGCCTTACTCTAAAGGCAAAGGAATGTTCCTCATTGTGCTGGCTACAATGTGACTCTGTTCCTGGCAACAAAGCCAGTCTGTGCTTGGCTATAGCAAGATTGCTCAGTGCAAGCCCAGATGCTGCTCATACCAAACTCTGGGCTTAGGCCCCAAAAATAGCTGCACTTGGCTACAATGTAACTGAGCTCAAAAACTACAGTTACACTGGGATACTATCTAACTATGTATTTTGACAATAGCATGACAATTCACTTGACCACAATGTAACTGACCTGGGCAACAATTATTTTCTGGCACTGGCTACTCTGTAACTAGACTCAGCTATAACAAAGGCTTCAATTATATAACGGTGCCTGGCTACAATGTAACTCTGAGTTAGGTCACCCCCAGGACTCTGGCCAGCTGCAATGTAGCCTTCTCCCTGGTTACAGTATAACTGAGCTTGCCTACAAAACACAAAAATGTGAAGAGTTGGCTCTTGGCTACCACCAAATTCTGTTCTTAGGTCACAGGTAATGTGTACTATTTAGCTACAGTGTACCTGGACTCAGCTACCACATAGATGTGAATTCCGACGTCCCTACCATTGGTCAACAGCACACCACTATTTAGCCACAGTGTGGCTCTCAGCTTGTCTCCACATTGCTGTGCTTAGAGATCGTGTGGCTCTAGGCTTGAACATAACTATGTTCATTGTAGTCTGCTAACTACAATGTGATGACCTGGACTTGGATGTGGCATATGTGCTTCCAGTGAAATGGGTTCAGCCTCAAATGGGCTTAACTGTTTCCAACTACAAGGCAATGACTCCACTGTAATGCTGTCCTTTGGCTGTTCAGCTCCCAAGTAACACACACATATATTGCCACTCGGACCCAATCCCTGCTCCCACTACACCTTGCCTGGCAGACTGATTCCTCTCATCATTCATGCAGACATTTCTGACGGAGCTGGTTCCCCTCAGCCAATGCTGACGATTCACTCCCACTTGCAAGCCCCAAGTATTACCTACCTTCACGCCCCGAGGTCCAGGATAGCCCAGAGGGCCTGCTGACCCTGGTGGACCCTGAGATGAAGATAAGGTTAGTGCCATACTGTCCTTTTCCCTTCTGTGTTCTCAGTGCCCTCATCTCTCTCCCCATTAGTCTCAGACTCCTGGCCTTGCCTATCAACCCTCATCCTCTACCCAGCCTCTCTCCAGATCACTCACCTGGGCCCCTTTCTCTCCTGTGGGGCCCTCATGGCCTGGGTGACCCTGGGGGAAAAACATTCTAAGTTGTCAGAGACCTACATTTACCATCCAAATTCCCGAGCCTCCCTGTTCTTTTTCCTCCCCCTTCCAGCTCCCAGTTCTCACCAGAGGGCCATCAGCTCCTGTGAGGCCTGGAATTCCTGGCTTTCCAGGAGGACCCTGAAACATAATGAATGGGAGAAGGAGATGGAGGGTCTCAGAGCCTGGCATTCCACCGGGAACAGCCCTATTCAGATGTGCAGCAACATCACAGTTACAGAACAAGCAGATCCCATGAGCTAGGAAATCTTTCCTTAAGCCTGCCCGGACTTGCTGTGTGACCCTGGCCAAACCCCCTCCCCTCTCTGAGCCTCAGAAACCCTCCGCCTCTGGGAGGATTGAGAAAAGGAATGTAAAGACAGTGTGAGAGACGTGTTGGGGTGAGGGCTCCCCAGCCACAGTCCTTTCTTTAAAAGTACCTCCCACCCACAGTTTCATCTGAAGAAGGATGGGCTTTGGCGGGCATGAGGCTATGTCCTGCAAAGAGTTTGCAGGTCCAGAGGCAGGCCCCACTGACCCAGTCAGATTCTCTCGTGAAAACTGCCTGATAAAAACTATGATCAGATGGATTTGGGTAAAGAAACTATAAGGTCATGAGGAACTGGGGCTGAAATGGTGACAAAGCAGCACAAGATCATGTGGAAATGAAAGTTCGGGTAAGGACAGACTAAGATATGTGCAGAAGGAAGCCTGTCTGCCAGGGGAGATGAAAACATGCAGCAGAACAAAGCTGACACTATAGGACCCCAGAGAAAAGGCTTTCCCTGACCCACGGGTCTTGGTAATACTTTCTATGACTGGCTTCTGAGGATTGCTCTGTATCCTGACAATATCCCCTGATGTGATCTAGCTTTGGTGGCTTTCAATTTCTCCCAACCTACCTCCCCCAACAATGACACTTTGTAACACTGAGGTTATTTAGGGAATGTTGTGATTTATCATTTGTTATCCAGGGCTAACAAAAGGGAAGGGAAGCTTTTCCTGCAGAGAGAATTGAAAGCAACAAGAAGACATTGGGAAGTGGGCACATAGAACTGTCACTCACCTTCTCCCCAGGAGTGCCAATGGGTCCCTGGGGGCCAGGGAGTCCCTGGGGACAAAAAAAAAAAGGCATGAGAAAGGGGTGGTGGGGTGGTGAGTGCTGTGGCTGGGGACAGTGGGAGTGGTCTCTGGCTTAGGCTGACCATCACCGCCCCACGTTATTGGGAAAGAGAGCTCAAACCTGGGACCCAGGATTTCCCTGCTGTCCTGGAGGGCCTGGTTCTCCTGGAGGACCCTGGGGAGAAAGTGGGGTTCCCATGAAGCTGGAGGGGACCATGGTTTCAAAGTGTCAGTGAAGCTGAAATGGGGTGTCATGGGAGTAGACAAGGGTAGGGACAGTCATGGGTTCAGAGGGTCAGAAAGCATGAGGGGTCAGAGGGCAGAACACATACCACATTTCCTTTGGCACCTGGAGCACCATCAATTCCAACTACGCCCTGGGAAAGGAGAGGCTGTGAGACGGGGGCAGACACATTCACAGGAGCCTGCGTCTGAGACACTGCAAGGTACAGGTGGAAAGGCAAGTGGGCAGAGGAGAAACCAGGCAACGGGAGTGGACATGCAGAGGCGAAAGGCGAGAAGACAGGCAGCGAGGCGGAGAGACAGCGACATTCTCACCGGGAGGCCCAGGGGGCCGGGGGAGCCTCTAGGGCCTATCAGTCCTCGCGGACCCTGCGAGGAAGTAGGGGCGTTATTCCGGCATCCCTCTCTAAGGCCCCATGAGTCCTGGCTTCTGGCCCCTGCACCAGTGAAGGGGTCCAGGTGTTCCTGATACTCACCGGCTCCCCAGCCTGGCCAGTGGGCCCTGGAGGTCCCTCTGCTCCCTGTGGGAAAGCGTCATCATTGGGGAGGAGGGAGGTATGACCTTCAGAGAACCACCTTCTCTCATCTGGCAGCCCCTTCCAGGGGATCCCAGAGTCAGAGAATGGGGCAGGGTCAAGCCGACTGAGCACAAGTGATTCAATTCAGGCCCCTGACCCCAAACCTGCCATCCCAAGTCTCACATCCTATCACCTGTACTAGCTCCCAGCTCCCAGTCTGTCTCTTGGAGCCTCACTGGGGCCTCCTGGCCCTCCAGTACAGAGCCTCACCCCTCATCTGCCCCTCGAATGCTCTGCTCCCCCCTGACTCTCATTCTGGCTTTCTAGCTTCTAAACCATCTCATCTCCTAACTCTCTTCCAAACCTACCTTCTCACCATCTTCTCCTGGAGGACCAGGTTGTCCCACATGGCCAAAGTCACCCTGGAGTAGGAAACAGAGGGAGTCCAGAGTGGAAAGATTGGTGTGGAGACCAGCCCCCCCCCACCCCCACCCCCGGAAAGGACACGGGGCTTAAAGGGTGAGGGAGGACTCAGACACAGGGAAGGAGGCTCGAACACTGGGATTGCGGGGGGAGTCATGAATATCAGGCGGTGGGGAGGCCTCACACACTCACCCTTTGGCCCTTCTCACCAGGCAACCCTGGCAGGCCATCGAAGCCCCGATCGCCCTGCACAAAGAGACACCAGCTGAGCCTTGAGTCCTTGACCCTCACTGGTCCCTCCAAATCCCAGTCCTGGTCACATCACCTACCTTGGGTCCTGTGTCCCCTGGGAGGCCCCGAGCCCCATCCGCTCCAGAGCGGCCCTGTGGGGGAAGCGACATCTTCAAGATACCTACTACCTTTTATTGAGCATCTTCTTCGTGCAGAGCCTTGTGCTAGGGGCTTCTTTGTGTGTTAATTTAACCTTCCAAATATATCTCAAACCTACCCATTCTTTTTTAGAACCATTGCCCTTTCTCTAGTCCAAGTTACCATCATCACAAAAAATTAAGAACCCCCTTCTTCAGTCTCCATTAACTGCCCTGCTGTATGTTTCTCTCAGCACTTAAAACCATCCAGAACTCTCTTCTTCGTCATTTCTCCCACGTGTCAGACTTCTCTTTTGCACATACTATTCCTTCCTCTTGGAATGTTCTTCCTCTCCTGTTTACCTGGTTCTACCTTGGATCTCAGTTCAAACCTCATTCCCTCTGGCAAGTTCCCCTTGACTCTGTGCCCTGGCCAGACTCTTTTGTCACACGCTCAGTGGAGCTGCCATTCTCTGTCCTCTGCTCCTGTCCCACCAATGACAGCAGCAGACTCTGGAGTCACAAAGCCAGGTTCATGTTGGGTGTTGAACAACGGATAAAGGATGACCTGAGGACCTAGGAGTCACTCACCATCTTGCCCTCTCGGCCAGGGGGCCCAAGAGGTCCCTGAAGGCCTCGGGGACCCTAAAAGAGAATGGAAAGGGGGAAGAACTTGTTTTAAATCATTCTCTAAGAAGGGCAATAAGTGCCAACACACCCCCAGCCCCTTCATCATTTTCCCTGGAGAAAGACCCTTCATGCAATCCTGTCCTAATCCCACCAGTCTCACCTGTGGCCCCATTTCTCCCATCTCTCCTTTCAGACCTGGATACCCAGGGAGACCCTTGGAAGAAGAGAAGAGGTAATGCGATTAGAGTATGTTCCCCCTCCACTGATGTATCTCCCTCCTCCATGCAGCCTCCTTACTCACCACAGGGCCTGGGCGTCCAGTGAGCCCCACTGGGCCAGGGGGACCTTTCATAGAGAGCTGGAAAGACAGAAGGAAACAGAGCCTCAGGTCTCCAGCAAGACCCCCCCACACTCCCTACCAAGGGCATCTTCGGAAGAGAAAGGTCTACCTGTCTCCCGACTAACCCTCTATTATCCCCCATCTCTGCCATTCTCTCGGTCCTCCCACCACCCGCTGTTAGTCCCTGATCGTTGTCCACACACCTGAGCCTGCTGCAGTATCGCCTGGGCCTGGGCCTGTTGGAAGGAGACTGCAGGTCCTTTGAGTGAGCTGCCTGCAAACTGGAACTAGGGAGCAACTGGTAGTAAGGGGAGCCCCAAGGAGAGGCTCCACCCCCCAAGGCTGTGCCGCCCTGTCTGCCTCTTACCGGCATCATGATCACAGTGCCTGGCAGGCCCCGGATCCCATCTATGCCAGGGATTCCTGGGAGGCCAGCAGGGCCCTGGGAGTGGGAGAGACACAGAGAGGCAAGAGGGGACAGAGAGAGACAGAGGAAGAAAGGGGAGAGAAACAGAGAGGGGTGGAGGCAGAGAAATGGAGAGAGGGAGGCAGGGAGAGACAAAGAGGAGAGAGAGACAGACAGACGGAAAGATGGAGGAGGGGGAGAGACAGAAAGACAGAGCGCAGACAAGAGAAAGACAGAGAGAGCGGGGAGGGAGGATCATAAAACGTGGCAGAGACAGACAGAAAAGAGACAAAGAAACAGAGACACAGAGACATAGGGAGAAAAACAGGGATGAACAACACTCAGAGACAGAGACAGACAGAGGGAGAAAAGCAGGAGACAGGACCCCAGAGACAGAAGAGGAGCGAGAGTGACAATCACAGATGAGGAGAGAGGGGAACGGCAGGATTCAGTGCTGGCTCCAGCATGGTGTCCACAGTCCCAGCCTCTCGGACCCATGTTCAGACATTCACGCCCTCAGCCTCAGCTCCACAGCCTGAAACCTCACTCCCCCAGAAGGATATACCCTGGGGAAGTCTCTTACCCGTAGACCAGGGTCCCCAGGGAATCCTGGGGGTCCAGGAGGGCCTGAGGGGCCAACTATCCCCTGTTGAGGACAGAGGAACAGAGGTCATGAGAAATGCAAAGTTTGAACCAGGCTGACTCCCGACCCATTACCTGACCCCGACCCCATGCCGACCTCCCTACCCCACCATTGAGCCATTCCTGGCCTAATAATATACTAATATACTATATTATTCCTAATAATATACTAACCCACATCTACCCCCTTTATACCCCAATCCCTATTTTGATTTATCCTCTGAGCCTCGAATGTCCAATAGTCTTCAAATGACCTGGCAATATTACATCTCAACTCCTCACCCCAGGGGCTCAAATACTCCAACTGGAGAGAAAGAGGAAGTGGAGAATGCAGATGTGACTCACTCGAGGTCCTGGGGCTCCAGGAGGTCCCTCAAATTGCTGTCCCTGAGGGAGAAATGAGTGTGACCCCATTCTAGCCCAGGTTCCCCGACTTCCTCCCAATCCCAGGCCCCTCACCTGTTCAATCACCGCAGGTTCTCCTTTTGCTCCCTTTTCTCCAGAGCCCTAGCATGGGGGTGGAGAGAAAACAGATGTGAGCCCTGAAACTCAGACACGGCACTCCTGGGGAGCCGACCTCTCTCTCT
>NW_011889172.1:452281-468512 GCF_000151845.1 Pteropus vampyrus
CCAGACTCACAGGAAAGATCTGGAACTTAGCCCGCGATGACTGTTCTGCTGCCCGGAAGCCAGGGCCCATGGTGGGGCCACCTCCTTCCTCATTCTCTCCAGCTAACTCAGTCTCCAGGGTCCCCAGTTCAGTTCCATTGCCAGGATCCAGCTCCCCCTGAGGACATCAAGACAGGTTGAAGTTCGCCCCTGACCTTTTCATTGTCTGCCTCCACCCCTGCCCAGGGACCTTCCCTTCCAGCCCCATCCACTTCCTACTGACCTCTAGGATGGTGACATTGTGGGCCACAGTCACAGTGGTGGCGATGACCAAGGATGTGGGAGTCGGAGGCAGAGTTGGAGCTGGTGTCTCTGCCTTGGGGATGTCAGTGGAAGTCTGGAGAAGGGACAAGGGAATATCAGGCCTAGGGTCAGGCCAATCAAGAAGAAAGGGAGGCAAAGGAGGAGAGGAGATAGCCCTGCCCAGCCCCCGGCACCCAGTCTGAGGAAGGGGACATAGGAAGACTCCCAAAAAACATCAGAAGGCTCTTTAATTCAATTTTCAGAAGTCATCATATCCCTGGCATTTCAGTAAGTCCATTTTAATTAATATCTTTATGTCCCTTTAAATATCATTTTCCTTTTTATATGCCTGCTTAAATTGAGGCAGTGTAAAGTCTATTATAAGAGTCCCTCTTCTGGGATTTCCAAAAGTCAAACACTCTCTTTTATGTAGAGCATTCTTATGGATGTTAGAAAACTATACTTTGTCTCTTATGATCAGCTTTCAAATTAGTCTCATCGGAGAACTTTAATTCTTATCTGCTATAAGGCTAAAAATGTGGTACCCCGTGTAAAAATGCGTTAAGCGACGTGTGATGACAGCAGGTGTCCTTAAGCCTGGGACGCGGTCCTAGGAGACGAAACGGGGGCAGTGGTGGCAGTGGCAGTGGCGGTGCTGGTGACAGGGAAGCGGGGAGGGGAGAGGGGACTGGCCCTGGAGGCAAAGGTGTGCTGACTGGACCAAGACCCCCAGCAGGGGGAGCCCTCACGTGGGGCGGGAGTGGGGGGCTAGGCCAGGTCTGGGAGGCCTAGAAGGCAAAGTGGGGCTGGTTCCAGAGCCCAGCGGTCAGGTTCACGGCCCAGCACTTAGGGCCAGACTCCCGGAAGCCTATCCCACATGTCCTCTCCAAAGCAGAACTCAGTGGGCAGCCAGCCAGGCCACAGTAAGAGAGGGAGTGGTAGCTCCTCCTGGCCTGGATAGCTGCAGAGGAACTGGGTCAAGAGCATGGCAAGGCAGTGGGTGTCCAGGTGAGGAGCTGAGGCTGAGGAAGGGGCTGGGAGGGTTAGGCTCCTCCTGATGTCCCTGCTCTGGGCCTGAAATAACAAGCTCAGAAAGAGCTGATACTGACAGCAGATATAGGGCAACCGTGACCCACCAACCAATGATCCCCATCAACGACCCCTGACTAATGACCTCTGCTAAGAAACCTAACCACTGACCCCCAACAAATAACCCACATCACTGGCCCGCCCACCGATTACTCCTATAACCAGTGACCCATCAGTGGTCCCCCAATTAATTCCCCCTGTCAGTGACTCCAACCAGTTACTCTCCTATCCAGTGACTTCCCCAACCAACAGCTCCAACCAGTGATACCCCCACAATAAGCACTAACTAGTGACCCTCCCAACTAATAAGTTTCATCATTGACTCCTAATCAGTTATTCCTCCCAATCAGTGATCCTCCAACAATGAATACCCATAAGTGAACCCAACTTGTCCTCCCCAAACAATGACCCCCCCCCATTACCACACAGTGATTCCACTAACAAATGACCCATCAATGACTTCCCAAATAATAACCCATGGGGACTCCCAAACCAATGATCTCATCCATGAGCCCCCAAAAGTCACTCCTCCAACTAGTGCCTCCAATCAATGATCCGCCAAGAATGACCTCCTTGAGTAATGACTCCCCCTCATTAACCCTAAACTAGTGACACCAATAACACCAACAGTGGCCTCCATCAATGTTCTCCGACAATGACCCCCAAGTAGGAAGCTCCCAAATATTGAGGTCAATCAATATCTCCCTACAGCGACTCCCCAAATAGCAATCTGTTTCAGGGAGGCCAAATAATGCCCCCAGTTCCCATTAATGACTCCCCAATAAATAACCCTCAGCAATGACCCCAACCAGTCAACTCCAACCAATGACCCACTAACTAATGAGCCCATCATTCACCCTGCTGCCCTTAGTCACTCTCATCAAGAGCCCTCTAATAATAAGGTTCTCACTTGGGTGTGCCCCCTCCCTCCAGCCCCCCAGAACTAGAGGTTAGAGGAAAGAGACAGAAGAGCTCATAAGACAGGACCAGACTCCCTCCCCATGTCCCAGTCATCAGTCAGCTAAGGGAAGTCCAAGGTTAGGGATTGAATACTGTTAGCAGAGCCCTTGGACGAGGTGCCAGTGGTCAGTGGGGATCAGAGGCCAGAAGCCAGGCAGTCAAAGAGCACAGGTGAGAGCCCACAGGTCCCTTACCTGGTTCTCCAGGGAGCCGAAAGATGGAACTAGGGTTGAAGTCTCCTTCTTCTTCTTCTTCCTGCCCTTCCCCTTACGGCCTCGCCCTTTTTTCTTCCCTTTTCCCTTCCCCTTCCGTCGAGGGGGAGGGGTTTCGGGCTCAACTTGGGGGACCTGGGAAGAGGAGCTCAATCAAGTCCAGAGCCCCTCAGTGGAGGCCCCATCACTCATGTCACCTGGGACCAAGCTGGCACATGGTCCATTGGTCCCGAGTTTTAAAGCCAGGGCTCACTCAGCCTCATGACCCTCAGTCAAGGTCAATTACATGATCTAGGGACAAGGGTCATTCAGTTATGTGACCTGAGGTTGAGGTCATTCATGTCTATAATCTGTCTAAGGGCAGAGGTCACTCAGCCCTACGTATGAGAGTCAGAATTCACTCGTTCCTGAGACTTAGAGCTAGGGATGACTCAGCCTGTGACCTCAGGACAAGCCTCTCACTCACCGCTGTGGCTGTAGGTTCCAGGTGGTCACAGCCAGGAAGATACTGCTCACAGGCCCGGAAGGCAGCTTGAGGATCTGGGCTTATCAGCAGCTCCTGAACATCTCCCTGGAGAGAGGGTGGGGGTCAGGGAAAGGGGCCACAGGCTGACTCCCACCCGCATTCCAAGCACCAAGGCTTGGTGCTTCTCCACCCAGAACACCAGTGATCCCTGTGCCCCTTAAAACTGAGAAAAAGAAGATTCTATCAGGGTCACAGTAAATCATAACTACAAACCACACACCACAACATCTCATCAGAGGCACATTTGTTCCTTTGCTCTCAGGCACATGGTGACACTTACTATATGTAGGTGTCCTTCAAAGTACTGGGGAGAAGGGGGACAAGGTGGATGAGGTCTCTGGCCTTCTGAAGGTAACACACATCACAGTCACATACAGCACAGTCACAACACCGAAAACACACAGCCACACCACACCATGCCTTGTTGATACCCAACATCACAACCACCCCACACACAATCACATACCATGACAACAGGTGCAACCTCACCCTCCAACCACAAACCAAGACACGCCATCACAAATTATTCTGTGGCTCTACAATCTCACAGTCACACACCACAAAGATGCACAATGATGCATGGGGCTCCCTTCTCTCAGCTTCTTGGTGTTAGGTAGAAGCTGGACATCTCCCTTTTCCAATCTGTTCTCCAGATTAGGCTGTGGATAAAACTTGCCCCTGCCCTCTGCCTCAGTTCCCCCTATCACTGAACCCCTACCTCGAAAGTCTCCTCCCCAAGGTCCTGCGTTCCCAGCACAGTGAATCCAGCTGTGCTGATGAATCGAGGCCCCTGGCCCAAAATGGGAGGCTGAGGTTCGCAATCAGCCACCAGGGTCACCATGCTGCCATCCACACTGACTGCCACACGGTGCCACCTGCGGGGAGACGGTCTCAGTGGGGGTGCTTCTCACCCAGCCTTCCTTAGACCCCCACCCTCCCTGTACTTACCTGCCATCCGTGAGGTTGACCTGTTGGGGGAGGCGACTGAACGAGCCACCTAGGAGGCCCAGAGCTGGCCCTAGGGCCAGACCCAGCTGCCGCGCTCCACTCTCATCATAAATGGATAAAAGGACAGACTGGTTGGCTGGCTGGCCCCTCAGAGTGATCAGCACAGAGAAGTTCTCAGGAAAGTGTCCATCTGATGGGGGTCACAGGGAAAGGGGCAGCTCAGAAGGCCTGGCAGTACCCCTGCTCCCAGAACGAGCCCCAGCCCCTCCTGCGCTGACTCACCTGGAAAGAGCTCCCATGTGGGGACACCTAGCGTGCTGGCCTTGCCCACCCTGAATGCCCGGTCGCCTTCTGGGGACCTCCGGGGGCAGAGGCCAGGCCTCTCAGGGACCCCAGCCTGGCCCCCCCGCACGCCCAGCACCTTCAGCACATCCACAGGGTCTGCTGCAGAAAGAAGCGGAGGTGCAGGGCAGTTACGACAAGTCAGGACTCTGTGTGAGTGGCTCACGTTTGGGGATCCAGCCCCCACACTGTGTTCGTGGGTCAGGGAGAGGGAGCGGGTCTGGGGCCTGCACCCCCTCACTACCCCACAGCTGTTTCAGCCTTATTAGCCTGTTGACTCCTGTGTTGTTGTGGGTTTTTCCCCCCTTGGTTCTGGTGAGAAAAAAAAAAAAGAAAAACGCTGACCTAGTTCTGGGATGAATCAAAGCTTCCTGGCCTGAGCCCCAGAGCCAGACTGTCCCCCTCTCGACACTCCCCCGCACCAGCTCCCTGGGGTTGCTTCCCAGGCCTGAGGTCCCCTTGCCAGGGGAAACCCAGTTGGAGAGGAGGGGCTCCTTGTGTGTTCTTCCCCGCCTCCTCTCTCTGACGTCCTGCTTGACCACCGTCACCCACGACCCCCTCCTTCTGACCACTACCTCTCCCGACCTCGACCTCCTCGTTCTGACCACCTCTCCTGACTTCTTCCTTCTGACTCTCCTTGACCAACATCACCCATGACCTCCGCCTTTTGACTGCTGCGACTTCAGAGCTCCTCCCTCCGACTACGCTTTCTCTGACCATCCCCACTGACTTCCCTGGCCATCCTCTCTGACCTCCTCCTTCTGCCTATCCGTCTCTTCCTTCTGACCTGTGACCTCTTCATTTTATCTCCCTCTCTGACCTCCTCCTCATGACCACCTCTTTTTGATAACCTCCTGCCTTCTTCCCTCTGACCCCCTCCCTCCTATCTTAGCAAAGGAAGAGACTGGTCTGGTCCAATGAAATCTTAATCCAGGCCTTCCTACCAGCCCCACCCCACACAGCCTGGCCAGGGCTAAGTGGAACCACATGGCTTGGGTAGGGGTGGGTGGCGGCTACCTCTGGGCCCAAAGCCCCTGCCTGATCTCCCCTCTCCAGTAGACTGCCCCACTGACCCCCTGACCCGAACCTCTTGGCAGGAGCCAGATTCTGCCGAATCTGCCCATGACCTCACCCTGGGGGTGGTTCTGCTGACTTCACCATTGGGACCCAGAGTAGGGGGCCAGACTTGGGGGAAATGGAGGTTTGGATGAGGGACCCCCAACCCAGCTCCTCCTGGGTCAGACTTCTCATTCTCTAGACTCTACAGAATCCTGTTCTAGACTCAGCTTCCTCTTGCTCCCAACTTCCTTCTGCCCTTTCTTTCTGCTCTCCCCTCGCCCCACTCCCCGCCCTCTCTCTGTCCCACTTTCTGTCTCAGTCTTTCCAGGTCTCTCTCTGTGTCCAGCTCTGAATCAGCCTGTCTCTCTCCGTCTCTCTCTCTCTCTCTCTCTCTCTCTCTCTCTCTCTCTCATTTGCTCTCCCATCCTTCTCTCTGCATGTCTCTATCTCACTGCCTCTCTCTCTGTATTTCTGTGTGTGGACTACTCTCCCCATCTCTCTCCCTATCTGCACACCCCTCCCCAAACCCTGTCACCATCACCGGCTCCATCTCTAATTGCCTGTTTTGTGGCTGAACTATCATTAAGAGGTATTTGGGTTACAACCCCTTGGGGTTAAGATCTGGGTTCCCAGGATCTGCTGACCACAAGGGTCACTCCCCCATGGAATGACCATCCCAGCTGATCCCTCTCCAGGCTAGGGCCCAGGGGAGGGCTGAGATCCATGACCCCATCCAGCATGGCTCTCCCAAGCTCTCCCCTCACCCAGACCCCAGTCTCTATGCAATAGGAAAAGCCCTCTCCTCGACCAACTGCTCATTAACATTTAAAGAGTCCTTCCCAGCATCTAACCCAAATGTCTCTTGCTTCAATCTTGTGTGCCTTCTGTAATGACCTTTCAGAAACTGATTGCCTTTTCTTTTCATGGCTGGCTTCTTGACAAACAGACACACAAGAGGCATTGAGTCCTGCCTGCAGGGTCAGGGGATGGGGGTCTGTCTAAGACCTTCCCCCACAGACTCTCCCCATGGTGGTCAGGGCCCCAGGGAGACATTGGGTGGGGTCTATGATGTGGAGGCAGGCCGTCAGGGACCAGGCTGGGACATAGCTGAGATGCTCTCAGAGTGTAGGAGAGCATAGGTATGAGTGTCTATGCAAATGTGTATACGTGTTATTGTGCACATACATGAGATTGTGCATGTGTGTGATTATATATGGACAAGGGAATGATTGCGATGTGTCAATGTGTGTGAGTATTTGGTCTGTGATGGAAAGATTAGGTTCAGCTCTTTGACTTGTGGCTGTGTGTCCATGTGAGTCCGGTCCTGGTGGTGAGGTCATGCAGGTGAGTCTCTGATTATAACAGTTCAGAGTCGAGATGGGGAGTGTGATTATATGTCAGAGAGTGGGTGACTGGCTGTGAATGTTGACCGTGTTGCATGGATGCCAGTAGAAGCATGTGTGAGAGGTTGAAAGCGTAGGAGGGTGACAAAAGCCATGACCGTGTGGCGGGTGGCTGATGGGGCTGCCTGGGCGTGGGCACCGGTGTTTAACATTCCTGGTGTCCCGGGGGCCTTGTATTCTGAATGATTGCCTGAGATTGCACGACTGTGTAAATGTGTGAACGTGGGAATAAGGCATAGGCTAATCTGGGATTATTCACGTGAGCAGGCACCTCCCTGGACTTCAGAGAAAGTGAGAAAGTGGTGTGTGTGTGTGTGTATGTGTGTGTGTGTGTATGTGTGCGTGTGCGCGCGTGGGTGCGTGCTGGAGGTTGAGTTCACCTTAGCGAGGGATATCCAAGAGGTCCTAGCCTGGCCTCTCAGACCATAACTCTCTTGATCCTCCCAAACCCTGAGCGCCCCGCACCCGGAATCCTGCGGGGCGGGGCGCGGAGTCCAGCCAGATGCGCGCAGCTGGGCGTGCGTCAGCGCTGACTCACCCGTCCCGCGGCCCCCGGGACCCCTGGGGGGGGCTCCTGAGAAATTCCTCGGGAAAAACACCAGCGACTGGCTCAGCTTGGGGAGCAACTTCTACTTCTGCCCCCGCCCGCGCTCCGCCCCGCCCCGCCCCGGGCCCCGCCCCGCCTCGCCCCTCACCGCGGCCCTCGGGAGGCCCTGTCCATGGTGCTGATCGCGGCTCTGGGGAGCGAGGGGTGGGGAGTGGGCGGGGGATAGGGCAGAGGAAGTGGGCACGCGCCAATTGGGGACAGAGGAAGAAGAGGGAGAGTAGGGCGAAGCCATCTGGGAGACGCAAAAGGAAGTCTGAATTCCCGATTAGCCACCTCCCGTACTCGCCCCCACTCACCATCACCCTTAGAATCATCCCCTCGCATCCTCACAGGCAATAATTTACCCCCCCCCAAATCACCACCGGTCCCTCATTGGGTCACCCAGATACACACAAGTATAATGTATAACACATCATTATTCCCAAAATCCTCCCCCCTCCCCCACGCACACACACAGACACAACTGAAAATCACACACTCACCCAGGGACCACCCGTCACCCGTGTATATACGATCATCATCGACTCTCACACTCAAGCACATACACGATTTCACTTCAAATGGTCAGACGCATTGCTACACATACACACCTATAAATTGCATTCACTCCCATGCGCCCACGAATAAAACACAGTCACACGTCTCTCTG
This sequence comes from Pteropus vampyrus, assembly GCF_000151845.1. NCBI lineage: Eukaryota > Metazoa > Chordata > Mammalia > Chiroptera > Pteropodidae > Pteropus > Pteropus vampyrus. The sequence continues at coordinate 460,359 of NW_011889172.1, forward strand.
CTCCGCCAGCTGTCACACCCACAAATCGCCCAGAGTCAGACACTCGCATACAGTAGCCACGCACAACGCTCACGCCCCCCACGCACGCCTCCTCCTTCCCGACTCCACCCCGTCTTTTGCGGCCTCGTTGGATCCTGCACTCCGGGTCCTATCTCCTCCCTCCCGGCTCACCAGCCTGTGTCCAGGGCAGAAACTGCAGCGAGGCTAGGAGCAGGCAGAGGCCCGCCCGCAACTGGCCTAGGCTCCTGCGGCTCCTCATCCTGGCGGGGTCCACACACAAGGTGGAGGACCCGCCGCAGCGGCTGCCGGGCGCGGCGACTCCACGGGCTCCGTGCACGCACTCGCGACGGCCGGCTGCGCTCAAGATCCACAGGAGACTGCACGAGACCCCGCCCTGGCCTCGCCCTGCGCTCCAGCGCCTGGCCAGGCTTGACTCGCTGGAAGGGGGGTGGCTGACAGCTGGTGGGGGGAGTTGGGAAAGTTTGTGCTGAGCGCTGATTGGCCAGCTAGGGGTGGAGCCCTAGGCTGGGCGCTGGGCCCTTCCTGCCCCACCTCACCCTAGAAGAGGAGGGTCACGCCCACCCAGCCTTAGAATTTGGAGTCCCAAGCTTATCCCGAAACTTTTCCTCAAACAGGCCCCCTCAAAGGAAGTCTTAGCCTCATTCAAACCTTCAGCCTCTATCCGGGCCCTGTACCTAGGGGATACAGCTTTAATACAAGTTCCTTCTGTGTCACCACGGGCCCCCAAATGGGATCCCAGCTTCACACCAAACTCTCTCCCGCCTGTTTCCTAATCCCATATAAGAGGTACCAGCCTCACCCCAGCACCTTTCCTTCAGGTCCCTAAATAAGGGGTCCTCTTACCACCTCAAACTTCATGCCAAATTCCAAAATAGGTTTCCCAGACCTGCCCCAAACCTACATTTCTCCACCCAAATTACAGAATTGAATGTCCTGGCCCCATCCCCAAACCCTCACCACAGATTCTCAAACACCGTTTTTTATTTCTTCCAAGCTCTTAATCTTTAAATAAAAGGTTCCACTTCCATCAGGCTCCAAATGGATGCCCCATCCCCAATCCCAAATCCTCACACATGACCCCATTAAATGAGACAGTCTGGCGCTACCCCAAAGCAAGGCACTGCTGCAGGGCACTGCCATTCCTGGGCTGAGGCAAAGCCTCCCTCACCCCACTGGGACCCCCTAGTGTGAAGAGGACCCCCACTAAGGAATCAGGTGGAGCTGTCTGTGCAACTGAACAAGCACAGACCTGCCAGATCTGAGGGCTTCCACAGAGAGGAACCCCAGGGGCGTATCCTGGGCCATGAACTGCCCCCCCATCCCGAAGAGGGAGAAGCCAGCGGTGCCTCCCTCTCAGCCTCTGGCTCCTCAGACAAAGAGTCTCTGTGTCCCTGGAGAGGAGGGGGTGGGGCCCCCTCTGGCCTGATGGGGAGAAGGAGGCCCCTTGGGTGGAGGAGCAGAGAGACTCTCCCCAAGCTGCTCCTCCTCCCTCCCCAGGGACATCTGAGGCTAAGGCTTCTCCAGCTAAAAGACTCCGTAAAGTTCCTGCTCTGCCTTGCTGGGAAGTTCCCGCTATATCTAACCCCATCATCTGACATTTCTGTGCACTTTTGAAAGGGCCCTTCTAGGAAGCTCTCTGTCACCTTCTCTCCCTCTCTCCTTCAAATTGGAGATTCTTTGCCCAGCAAGAGAATGCCCCTGCTCCCTGAAACTCCTTCCGGCCCTGAATAATTTATAATCATAATAAAAAGCCCCCAGTTATGGGTGTAGCTGTGAGGAGAAGAAATTTTTGACAGATAAAGGAAAAGGGGTGTACTGAAGCTAAGGAATTCCCCCCAGCTACCTGCCCGGGGTCAGTTCAGAATTGGGGGCTCATGGGACCCCTTCATCCTGCAGGGAATCAGTTGAATGGTGTTTAGGAAGCTGGGTGGCGGGAGTCAGGTGCTGGCCAGCAGAGGTCACACGTCCAGGGAGGAATCAACATGGCCGACTTTGCCCGGACTGTACTGATCTCAGGCTGCTCGTCAGGAATTGGCCTGGAGCTCGCAGTGCAGCTGGCTCATGACTCCAGGCAGCGCTACCAAGGTAAGGGGCCAAGGGCAGGGTTGAGGGAGCAGGGATGGGCACAGCTTCCAGGACCTCCAGCCTTACTGACACTATTTCCACTAGCCCTTCCCTTCCAACTGCATTTGTGGACTTGGGGGGAAACCAGGACACGTGGAAGCCCCCTTCCCACCTCTCCTCACGAATCATCCTCTCAGCCAACGAATATTTCTTGAGCACCTACTGGGTTCCAGGCACTGTTCTAGGTGCTGGAAATGCAGCTGTGAACAAAATAGACCAAAATCTCTGTCTTGATTAGTGGTGTCGTGGGAGAGGGTAGAGAGGACAGACAATAAACAGACGAAATTTTTTTATAATATGTCTAGTGCTAATAAGTGCTAACAGGCAACATAAAGTGAGGGGGGACATGGTAAGTGTGGGGGTGGTGATAGTTTTAGAAGGGCTGGTCAGGGGGGTTTCACTTAGGCATTCCCTAGGACTCTCCTCCCCTACCCTTCCCCAGATTACTGCTCCAAGATAAGCCTCTTAAATGAATTTGACCTTGGGAGTTCAAGGGGGAGCCTCTAGGCCTAGGGATTTATCCTCCTGCAATTTGAGAGTCAATTGCCTCAATCTGCACCCCACCCACAGAGACCTCTGACCCAGAGCAGGCTGGAGTGGAAGTGGGCAAAGGGCTGCTACTTAAGAGGAGGCGGCAGGGAGTGAGGGCAGTGTCCCAGCTGGCAGAGCTGCTTCTCCCAGTGTCCTGCCCTCTGTCTTAGAGACATGCATAGCTTTGAGTATGACAGTCTGAGTGCCAATGTGCAGGGAAGTTCTTTGTGTGTGTCCCTGTGGCAGGCAGATGAGTGTGTAAAACTGCTAAAGGATGACATTTATTGAGTGCTTACAATGGGCCAGACTAAGTGTTTTGCATCTAGTAAGATATTTAGTCCCCACATCACCCCTATGGTGTGGTCACTGTCATTTTCCCCATCTGAGAAATGAGAAAACTGAGGCGAGCCTGCCAAAAGTTCTTGCCCAAGGTTGCCCAGCCAGAAAGTGACAGAGCCTGGATTTGAACCCAGGCCACCCAGCCCCTGGGCCTGCACTTGTCACTATACTACTTGTAGATGTATGCGGCCCCATTCATCCGTGCAGCATCCGCGAATCACACAGAAAACATGCAAATGCCCCCAGGAGAGTGCACCCAGAGAGGTTACAAACATGTATGCAGGTGAGTGAGATGTGAGCTCAGCACTCTGACAAACCCAGTTCAGATCTCGGTTCTAACTCTTGCTAGGGGTGGTACAGGCAGGGAATGTCAATTTGCTAACCCTTAGTTTGTTAATCTGTATAATGGGGATAACTTTACCTGCCTGCTCTGATTACTATTGCTAAATAACAAATCACCCCCAAAATTTATTGTGTAAAACAACTATAATCATATCTCTCACAGTTTACAAAGGTCATGAATTTGAAAGGGCTCAGCTAGGTGGTTCTGAGCCAGGGTCAAAGGCTACAACAAGAACAGAAGAGACTGGAACATGTCAGAGCTTGGGCAGGCATCTCTCTCCTTTCCAGTAATTTCCACGTGGTCTGTCTATCTGGGCTAGCTTGGGCTTCATCCCAGCATGGTGGTCTCAGGGCAGCTGGGTTGCTACAGGATGGCTGAAAGCTTCAAGAGTGAGTGTGCCAGTCTACGGCCATGCCACCCTGAACAAACTCGATCTCGTCCAATCTCAGAAGCTAAGCAGGGTCAGGCCTGGTTAGTACTTGGGTGGAAGACCATCTAGGAAGACCAGGTGCTGTAGGTGGTAAAAATAAAAAAATAAAAAAGAGTGAGTGTGCCAGCAAACAAGGCAGAAGTCACACAATGTCATTTTCACCATAGTCTGTTGGTTCCCGGGTAGTAATATTCAAGGAGAGGGGAATGAGGTTTTATGCCTTGTTAGGAGAGCAACAAGATTCTAGAAGAGCATATGTGATGAAAGATGTGGTTGTCTTTGGAAAATAAGTCAGTGACCTAATCATACGGTTCTTGTGAAGATTAGAGATAGAGCATATGACAGTGTTTAGCACTGTCTGGCACATAGTATATATTCAATAAATTGGAACTTATATTGATGGTATAAATGTGTCTATTCATACTTGTATGTGCACATAGGCACATATGTTTACTCTAGATGTATATGCATTTCATTTCTCAAGGCAATCTGTTCTATATTTATTTTATTGTCTAACTACTGGACTGTGAATTCCACGAAGGCAGGGACTTTATCTTTTTTCATGCAATAACCTCAGCACCTAGAATAGGATATGGTATTTAGTAGATGCTCAAAAAATAAATGTGTTGGATGGATGGATAGGTGGATAAACGTGTAAGGATGTGTACACAAGTGTGCATTTGTGGATGTGTGGTGAATATAGTTGTGTAAACCTATCCTTCTGTGACTGCTCATGCAAGATCACAGAAACGTGCAAGTCCCATACATAAGGAAAAGGAGCCAATGCCTGCCCCAACTCTGCTCTCTGTCCCCAGTGGTGGCCACCATGAGAGATCTGGGGAAGAAGGGGATGCTGGAGGCAGCTGCTGGGGAAGCTCTGGGTCAGACCCTCACCGTGGCCCAGCTGGATGTGTGCAGCGACGAGTCAGTGGCCCAGTGTCTCAGCTGTATCCAGGGAGGGGAAGTGGACGTGTTGGGTGAGACTGAGCAACCCCTGAGGTCACTTGCCCCCTCCCTGGCCTAAACACAGATCCTCATCACAAAGTCCTCCAGTGTCTGGACACCAGCTCTCTTGCTTCACCAGCATCCTCTGACCTTGGACAGAAGGGGTAGACCAGTTGGCCAAAAGCCTGAGGTGCCAATCAGTTTATTTTTTGTTTATTAGGGATATGAGAAATAAACTGAGACCTGGGGTCAGGTGGGTTTTATTGAAGAGAACTTCTCACATATGGAGAAAACCATATGTGGTTGGGGAAATGACTTTAATGAGTCATTTGGGGAAGGGAGCAATTCATAACGAAGAAGCAACTCATGGTCTCTTAATGGCCCTCTGAGGAGGGTGAGTGTAGCTGTTTTGATGCAGTTTGGGGTCAGAGCTGATTGCTCATGCATTAAAGGGGAGACTGTTCCCAGCAGCCCTTCACCCCAGACAGGGATCAGGGTGCCCTAAAACAAATGTTGAATTATATGTAAAGGTCATCGAGGCTCCACATTTGTCCACCCAATATACCCTCGACTGGCCCTGGATCTGGAGTGGGGTAATTCAGGGAGTGTCCCTGGAAAAGTGACACTAGAAGGGTTGGAGGAACCTCAGAGTAACCCTCAGTACCTCCCCCTTAGTGAATAATGCTGGAGTGGGCCTGGTGGGGCCCCTGGAGGGGCTCGACCTAGCTACCATGCAGAACGTCTTCGATACCAACTTCTTCGGAGCCATTCGTCTGGTCAAAGCTGTGCTTCCTGGCATGAAGAGAAGGCGACAGGGCCACATTGTGGTGGTCAGCAGTGTCATGGGGCTGCAGGGTAAGCCTTGAGGACCCACCCTGGGAATCCCTGAGCCTCTTGGGCATGTGATCACCACGGTCCCTTCTAGTATCAACCCCAACACCTACCAAAATCTCTCCCGATCATCCCCCCAACCTAAGGAACCATCAGAACCCCTCCTCCTGAGACCCCTCCTTGACGAGCACCCGCCCCCACCAGGCCCCAGAGATGTCTAGGTTTGGGATTCTGAGGTTCCACAGAAAAGAGAGCAGTAATTGACTAGTGATGTCTGCCATGAGCCTACTCTGAAAACCACCTACTTGCCATCTATGCTTCTGGGTCTCTCCTCCTTGAACCCCTCTAAACCCCTTTTCTCTCCCTGGACATTTCCTCAGATCTTCTCCACTCCCTGCAGAAGCTCTCTGAGGAATCCACCCTAGTTATTATCTTGTCATGGAGAAGCTGCACCTACTCAGCCCATACCTTTGGCCCCTTATCCATCTGCTCCCCCTGACCTCAGGGGCCACACTCACTGCTCAATAGGACTGGCAATGACTCAGATGAATGAGACTTGCCCTCAAGGACCATGGTGATCATATGCCCAAGAGGCTCAGGGGTTTAGAAGATGGAAGGAAATAAGGAAGTTTCCTGGGCTGAGGGCAGATGGACTACTGCTGGGAAGAGGAGGCACCTGGCTCCCCAGACAAACCTCATCCTGACCCCATATGCTCCCATCACACAATACCATACTCCCACCACCCTGGCTCCTGATAACCCCTCCTTCTCATCCTTAAACCCTCTTTCTCAGTCTCCCAAAGACCCCATTCCTCTGGGCCCACAAAGCCCATCACCCACACCCCCAAACAGTCCGCCTTCCTCTAATTTTCTCAGGTGTTGTCTTCAATGACATCTATGCAGCCTCTAAATTTGCCCTGGAAGGATTCTTCGAGAGTCTGGCCATCCAGCTGCTCCAGTTCAATATCTTGTGAGGAGGGCACTTGGGCCGTGAAGGGAAAATGGAGACTGAGGGGGAAAGGGAGGCAGTGATGGGCGGACAAGAAAATGGGAGTAATGGAGGAGATGGGGGAACAGGGAGAGATGAAATAAAATGGCAGAAACTGGAGGATGAAAAGGAAAGAGAGACAGTAGTGGGCAAAATTTGGCCGTGAATGTGTTGGGGCACCAGACCCCACCTACCCCTGTTCCTGTTTCCAGCATCTCCCTGGTAGAACCAGGCCCGGTGGCCACCGAATTTGAAGGAAAACTCCTGGAGCGGGTTTCCACGGCCGAGTTTCCAGGCACTGACCCTGACACCCTGCGCTACTTCCAGGATCTCTACCTCCCAGCTTCCAGGGAGCTCTTTCACTCCGTGGGGCAGAGCCCACAAGATGTAGCCCAGGTGAGTGGGGCGCCAAGAGTCCCAAGACATGGCTCAGGTATGTACGGAGCTCCTCCCTACAGAACTGCTATCCCCGAGTCCCAGAGCTCAGAGGTCCACCCCACAGGTTATTGTCAAGGTCATCAGCTCGGCCAGACCACCACTGCGCCTGCAGACAAACACCCGCTACTCTCCGCTGACTGCGCTCAAAGCCGCTGACCCCTCCGGCAGCCTGTACGTGCGAATCTCTCACCGGCTGCTCTTCCGCTGGCCACGCCTCCTCAACCTTGGCCTCCGATGCCTGGCCTGCTGCTGCCTCCACACTCGGGTGTGGCCCCGGTGAGGCTCGCCCAACTCTCCAACCCCGAACAGCCAGACCTTTTCAGTCCACATCCACCTTAGAGGCCATACAGACTCTTCGTTCATTCATTCATACATTCATTCAGCAAACTGCCTGACCTGCTCTGTGACTGGGCATTGCTCAGCCAGCCTCCAGGCACAAACCCTTCTGTGGTCAGGGCTGAGGCTGAGGGAAGGAACCTAGGACCCTGGGCTGAGGAGTCCAGAGCAGATTGCTGGTACTGGGAAGGCAAGGGAGGCTTCCTGGAGGAAGGGGCATTGTCCACGGACATTGAAAGGTGAGACAGACTGTCTCGTTCAACCTCAGGACTTCATTATCTTGGGCCTGGGAATACAGGAATGATCCAAACATCCCCATCCCCCACCCTCTCACCCAAGCATAGAGCTGGGTTGACTAAGGGGTCTCCGGACTTTTCTGGTCACACGCTCCATCAGTAAAATGTGTTTGTGCACACACCAGCAATGTACATATATTTTTTCATAAAATGTAGATCTGTAACCACTAACATTCGCTATATTAACTATTTAATAAAGCTCACTTTCTTATGTCTAAATTGAAAAGGAATAGGGTCCACCTCACACCCGTTAGAATGGCTACTATCAACAACAACAAATAACAAGTGTTGGCAAGGATGTAAAGAAATTGGAACTCTTGTGCGTTGTTACTGGGAATATAAAATCATGTTGCCTCTGTGGAAACCAGTATGTCGGTTCCTTGAAAAACGAAACAGAATTATGACAAAAGAATTGAAAACAGGGTCACAAAGAGATATTTACACACCCATGTTCATAGCAGCATGGTTCAAAATAGCCAAAAGGTGGAAGCAACTCAAGTGTCCATCAATGGGTGACTGGACAAACAAAACG
>NW_011889172.1:468562-473001 GCF_000151845.1 Pteropus vampyrus
TGATGGGCGGACAAGAAAATGGGAGTAATGGAGGAGATGGGGGAACAGGGAGAGATGAAATAAAATGGCAGAAACTGGAGGATGAAAAGGAAAGAGAGACAGTAGTGGGCAAAATTTGGCCGTGAATGTGTTGGGGCACCAGACCCCACCTACCCCTGTTCCTGTTTCCAGCATCTCCCTGGTAGAACCAGGCCCGGTGGCCACCGAATTTGAAGGAAAACTCCTGGAGCGGGTTTCCACGGCCGAGTTTCCAGGCACTGACCCTGACACCCTGCGCTACTTCCAGGATCTCTACCTCCCAGCTTCCAGGGAGCTCTTTCACTCCGTGGGGCAGAGCCCACAAGATGTAGCCCAGGTGAGTGGGGCGCCAAGAGTCCCAAGACATGGCTCAGGTATGTACGGAGCTCCTCCCTACAGAACTGCTATCCCCGAGTCCCAGAGCTCAGAGGTCCACCCCACAGGTTATTGTCAAGGTCATCAGCTCGGCCAGACCACCACTGCGCCTGCAGACAAACACCCGCTACTCTCCGCTGACTGCGCTCAAAGCCGCTGACCCCTCCGGCAGCCTGTACGTGCGAATCTCTCACCGGCTGCTCTTCCGCTGGCCACGCCTCCTCAACCTTGGCCTCCGATGCCTGGCCTGCTGCTGCCTCCACACTCGGGTGTGGCCCCGGTGAGGCTCGCCCAACTCTCCAACCCCGAACAGCCAGACCTTTTCAGTCCACATCCACCTTAGAGGCCATACAGACTCTTCGTTCATTCATTCATACATTCATTCAGCAAACTGCCTGACCTGCTCTGTGACTGGGCATTGCTCAGCCAGCCTCCAGGCACAAACCCTTCTGTGGTCAGGGCTGAGGCTGAGGGAAGGAACCTAGGACCCTGGGCTGAGGAGTCCAGAGCAGATTGCTGGTACTGGGAAGGCAAGGGAGGCTTCCTGGAGGAAGGGGCATTGTCCACGGACATTGAAAGGTGAGACAGACTGTCTCGTTCAACCTCAGGACTTCATTATCTTGGGCCTGGGAATACAGGAATGATCCAAACATCCCCATCCCCCACCCTCTCACCCAAGCATAGAGCTGGGTTGACTAAGGGGTCTCCGGACTTTTCTGGTCACACGCTCCATCAGTAAAATGTGTTTGTGCACACACCAGCAATGTACATATATTTTTTCATAAAATGTAGATCTGTAACCACTAACATTCGCTATATTAACTATTTAATAAAGCTCACTTTCTTATGTCTAAATTGAAAAGGAATAGGGTCCACCTCACACCCGTTAGAATGGCTACTATCAACAACAACAAATAACAAGTGTTGGCAAGGATGTAAAGAAATTGGAACCCTTGTGCGTTGTTACTGGGAATATAAAATCATGTTGCCTCTGTGGAAACCAGTATGTCGGTTCCTTGAAAAACGAAACAGAATTATGACAAAAGAATTGAAAACAGGGTCACAAAGAGATATTTACACACCCATGTTCATAGCAGCATGGTTCAAAATAGCCAAAAGGTGGAAGCAACTCAAGTGTCCATCAATGGGTGACTGGACAAACAAAACGTGGCCCATCCACACAATGGAATGTTATTGCACTGTAACATTGTATTGTAACTTCCAGACTGAAAAAGAAAGGAAGTTGTGACATGCTACATCATGGTGAATCCTGAGGACATTATGCTAAGTGAAATAAACCAGTCACCAACAAATAGTATTGATTCTATTTATGATTCTATTTATATGAGGTCCCTAGAGTAGGAAAATTTGTAAAGACACAGAGTAGAATGGTGGGTGCCCGGGGCTGAGGGAAGGGAGGAATGGGAAGTTAGTGCTTAACAAAGATAGAATTTCAATTTTGCCCAAGGAAGAGTTCTGGAGATGAATGGTGGTGACAGTTACATGACAATGTGAATGTACTTAACACTAATGAATGGTACACTTTTAAATGCTTAAGATGTAAATTTTGTGTTATGTACACTTTTATCCCAATTAAAATTATTTAAAAATAGGGGGTCCCACCTGAGCCTCCAAGATAGTGTCTCTAAGTTTCTTGGCCCTACTCTGGAAAATTCAGAAGCAAATGGACTCGGGTATAGACGCTGGCTCTGTCTATTGCTCACTGGGTGGCTATGGGCAGGTGACTCCCCTGGTCTCATCTTCTATAAAGTAGGGCCAGCAATGATAATGCCGAAACAACAGGAAAAGTTCCCTGCACTGTTCTGCTTCACTTGGAGTTTTTGTTGTGGTTCAGGTTCAACTACCACCGTAGAGTGCCAGGCTCCAGGTGAAATTATTTTATAAGTGTTTGCTCTGCAGCCTCATGAGATGGAGACACTAAGAGCCTCCCCGGTTCATAAATGAAAAAACCAAGGTTGTCAAGGCACAGGGGAGGGACAGAACTCGAGTCCAGGGCTGTCCGACTCAGTCTATGCTGGTCTTCAGGGATCTCTGGTGATCTAGGAAAAGAGGAACTGAGTCCAGGGCCCTAGGAAGAGGTCTCCGTGAGAGATAACGGGGGCTACTTATCATGTTTTGTCAAATCGACTGCTCTCTTCCCCTCTCCCATATTGGAGTTTGAAGCAATATTGGAATACCTGCAAAAGAACATATGAAATTAGATAGTGGTGAGGGCTGCACAAACTTGTGAATATACCAAAACCCACTGAGTCATGCACTTTAGAATGGCAAAATTTATGATATGTGAATTATATCGCCATTGAAAAATTAAATTAATTTTTAAAAAGAATATGTGAAGCACACACATGCAGGAGGTCACCCAAAGATTACGTAGACCAGATTCCTCCGCCTTTGGCTTCTGCTCGTGTTGGGTTCTGCCAATGGGAGGCAGCAGTGGAGACCAAAGGGTGGGAGGAGGAAGGCCAGAGTATTTATCCTCCAAGCACCTCTATCCAGGGTCTCTTTGGATTCGCAGAATCTCTCCATACGAGGCCCAGCTCCAGTTTCTGAGAACCACTCCCTCCCTTTGCCCCTTTCAGCTAAAGATGGTGACGGGATCTCACGGTTGCCAGCAGGATGGCACTGCACTATCCTCCACAGGACCTCCTGCCCCAGCCCTTCCCTTCGCGCTCATCCCTGTCTTCGTCACTCCGCAGTTATCCACTTTGAGTGAGCTACCTCCTTCCATCCAGGACACTGACTGATGTGCTGCATGTTACGTTACATGGCAGAGGAACAGGGCATGCGCACTCACCACCCCTGACTCCACCAGAACATTATCAATATCTGCCGCCTGCCTTACCCGAAAGGTCTCCAACTGTCCTAGATTTTATGTCCAAAATTCTCTTGCTTTTGCAAAAACTCTTAACTAAATTATTTTAAAAGACAAATTTATCTCCTTCCCGAGAAGGAAAAGCCATTGTAGTCGCCGTACGTGAAAGAGCACTTGATGTTTATTTGCGGGCGCGGCGTACAGCATTCCGTACCCCAAACTCAGTAAAACACCAGACCCTCTCGCCTAGCTTCCCTTGCAGCTAGAGTGAAAGCATGTGACCCCGATTCCATCCAGCAGATGCACAGGATTTGGAATTGAGAGCCAGCCATGCAGAGAAGAAAGGCTCAGCAGGGAGAGGTGGCAGGAGGGACAGGAGTGCTGCATGGCCAGGGTTGGCAGCAAGAACTGGAGCTGCAGGCTGTTTTTCAGGGGGTATGATTTAAGCTGTAACCTTAGCTGCTGCCCTGCACCCCCTCTTTGTTCCTTTTCATCTTCCAAGGCTGGTGGTTGCATGAACCCCCAGTGTCCATCTACTACATTCGTTTGCTTAAATCCCCCTGAGTCAGTTTCTGATGAATTTAAGGAAGAATCATCACCAATCCGGATAGCAGCTATAAGACTAAATGCATTGGGGGAGGGGGCTGTTATGAAATCTAGCTGAATGCTATTGCTATTTTATTTTTTACCACGAAGGCCAACAGAGATTGGCAGAAAGCAAAACCCCAACAGATTGAGAAAAAGCTCCAGAGAATAGCAGTTTTGCAACTTATTTTATATATTAGAATCAAAGCAAGAGACTTAAGGAAAGTTACATAAAATCCATTGGTGGTAGATGAAGGAGGCTGGAAAAAGCAAAGCTTTCTTTTACATTGGTGGGTACAGGATAGTTAATAATATTTACAGCACATAGAGATGGTCTTCAGGGAACAAGAGAACAATGAGGGGTTCCGTGGTCTCGTGCTCTGATGCAGTGGGCTGTGCCCTGATGGCTCTGGAAAAAGGGGACGACTCTGACATGTGAAAGGTATGTTATCTTAGATGCAAAAAGGCAATAGACAGTCTCACTTAAGGAAAAGACAGACCTTTTGTCAAGGAAGCTACAGGCCCAGGGTGTGACTACCTGCCCTGACCTGCTTTTAATTAGGAATTTTTATGTTCAGACCATTCTCTGTGTTACTTTAGGTCTCTGAGTTTGTAGGGCACGTCATGC
>NW_011889172.1:474026-477065 GCF_000151845.1 Pteropus vampyrus
AAGAATTTATACTTTTTAATTTACTTTTTCACAAAAAAACAACATACTATACACATAAGTGGAGCTTTAGTTCTTTCTTTAAATACTATGTCTTGGAAGTTTTACCATATCAGCCCCAGCAGGCATCCTCATTCTTCTGCAAAGCTGCAACATATTCCATTGTGTAGATGGACAATAATTTATGCAACCAGTCCTGTAATCACGAATTTGGGGGCTCTCTCCAATTTGTTGCTATTATATAAATGGCTGCAGTGAATAACCTTGTATACATACATCATTTCACACAAGTGTAAGTGTTTCTGTCATGGGATTATTTGGCCAAAGATACTATGTATTTGTAATTTTTATGAGCATTATCAAATACATCTATCTTTACTGGAGGAAGACCAATGACCGCATGCTAGCATGGACACTTTCCTGAAGCCTCACCATGCTGTGCATTATCAGTGTTCAAAATTTTTGCCAATTTAATGGGTAAAAATTGGGAGCTCACTTTGTCTTACTTTGATTTCATTTCTTTTATTACAAGTGAGGCTGGGCATCTTTTCATATGTTAAAGAACTTTTTGTGTTTCATTTTTTGTGGGCATCCTAACCATACCTTTCGCTCAATTTTTTCTACTTTGTTGTTTATATTTTTATTATTATTTATTCCTAGAAACTCTTTACATATTATGGTAATTAGGGAGTATATAATATGAAATGTGAACACTTTTTACCAGTTCTTTTTTTTTCTAATGGTGTTATTTGGTCTTATTTTTATGTTGTAAAATTATTCATTTGGGAGGGCGCTTTTCGATTTCAAGTCATGGTGACAAAGGACATACCCAAAACAATTCTATTAAAACAGCAAGATAATATCACTCCTCTTTTCAAAAATTCTTCAGTGGTTTTCCCTCTTACTTGGATTCAAATCCACAACTATGAGGCCTCCTACGTGATCTCGTCCCTGAATATCTGTCTCAAATTATCTCCCACTCTCTCCCCTTCATCTACTTCATTCTAGGAACGCTGACCTCCATGCTGTTTTCTAAACATGCCATGCGCACTCCCACCTCAGGGCCTTTGCACTTGCTGTTCCCTCTGTCTAGAATGCTTATCCCAGGTATCCACATGGCTCCCTCCTTCATCTCCTTTAGGTGTTCAATGTCGCCTTCTCAGAGAGGCCCTCCCTGATCACCACAAGATAGCACCCTGTCACTCTATCCCTTTAACCTGCTCACCACCGACATGTACTACAGTTATAAACTGCAGTTTGTTCCTTGCCTGTCTCAACCCACTAGTATGTCAACTTCACGGGGAGGAGATTGTCTGCTCAGCCGCATCTCAGCACCCATAACAGTGTTTGGCATGTGGAAAACACCCAAATATCTGATAAATGAATGAATGAGTGAGTAAATTAATGCATCATAATGAGACTCTCCTTGGCCTAAGGATTTAAAGATCTTTTTCTGCCACCCTGCTCCATCTCCTTTCCAGGTCTTTGCACAGGCTGTTCACTCCCCCAGAAACAAACGCATCTTCTCTCTCCCACCTAACCCTTCGCCTGGTTACTCTTACTTAACCTAGACTTTCGGGTCTCAGCCTAAATATCGCTTCCTCTGGGAAGCCTTCCTTGACTCCCCAGGCTATTTGGGTTAGGAGGCTCCTCTGGGCCCTCGCAGCTGCTTATTTATGGGTGACCAGGCTGTGAGCTCTGTGGGGACAGATATCACTGTCATTCTTCAGTGCTTTCAGACTCCGTAATAAATCCTGAGAGTGACTGCTGAATTAGTCTTCCTCTTAGCTTAGCAACAAGCTTCTCCTGAAAATTCTTACTGCCAGCCAAGATCTCCTTGGACCAGGAGGGAAGGCACTTGTGGCCATTAGGGGTCAGGGAAACTCTGGGGAAATAAGTAGGGGGATCAGAAGCCCTCAGGAACCAAGAAATGACCTGAGGAGCCTAAACTGGGACTGGAAGTGACTAAGCTGAGCAGTTCCTGGACGCACCGTCCAAGCTAAGAAGCTCCTGACACCTTCTACCTGAGTAAGAAACAGCAAGTCGCTGAGCCTGTTTCCTCTTCTGTTTAAATGGAAGAGTCACTGGAGAGAAAGTCCCTCCCGAGTGCCAGAACTTAGTAGCTCTCTCAGAAATGACGGCCATTCATTGCGATGTTGATATGGGAATTATTTCTCGCCTCCTGGGTCCAGCCCCGCCTTTCCCGGGAAGCCTCGGCTGGAGGTCCTGGAGGAGAGGACGAGGGTGAAAAGAAGGCCACACATCCCTGCGAGGCCGCTCCTCCCGCCCGGCCCCCTCGCCGCAAACCCGGGGTTCCAGGGAAAGGAAGGAGGGCGGAATCTGAGCAGCGGCAGCAGCTGCTGCTGCTGCTGCTGCTGCTGCTCGGGGCTTGCGGCCAACGTCTCCGCCCTCTGCCACCGGCATTCCTGCGGGGGGAGGTCCAGCGCCGCTCCGCGACTGTCCGGAGGCTCGCTGGCGCTCTCTCGTGGCCAAGTGCGAGAGGCTGGACTTGACCATTAACGGCTGGAGCGGACCTGGGTGGAGCCCACAGCTACCCTCCCACTTTCTAACTTCCCCCCTGTTAAACTTGGGTTCAGGAGCTTAGCTCCATTATTTAACTACTGTGACCCTGGGAAAGTCATTCAGCCTCCCTGTACTTCAGTTTTCTAGCTGCAAAATTTGGGCAAGACACTGCACCTTCCAGTGCCTCCGTTTTTTCATCTGAAAAATGGGTCCGTGTATTAAGCAGCTGAGCGGATTAAAAGAAGCAGTCCAGGTGAACATGACTACAGTAAATATCCACCGCACAAGGCCAAGGCCAAGGGTTTCTGTCCTGTTCAGTGCTGTGTTCCCAGCGCCTACAACAAGGCTAGGTACACAATACACAGTAATTGAAGAAATGCTTATTTTTCTTCTTTTGCGGGACCTGGGGTTGAGGTGGATAACCCCTGGGGTTGAGGGGACAGATGTGTGAGATGTGAGTTCCTGCTATCATTCATTCACCCAGCATCCACTTTTGCCTCCATCCATTTGTTTATCTGA